>NW_019392696.1:423035-718205 GCF_000648675.2 Cimex lectularius
ATTCACTTCTGAAATACATAATATTAACACTAGATATAAAGACAGGCATATGTATGTACAAAAATATAGAACAAAAACTTTTAGTAATTCGTTTATAGTAAAAGGTACCAAAATGTTCTCTAAACTCCCAAACTGCATGCAGAAATGCAATAAAATAGAAAGTTTTAAAAAACAATTAAAAGCTCGGCTACTTTCAAAGTATGTGTAACATTGTCAGAAAATTAAAAAAAAATGTTTCTTTTCTCTCTGTTCTTTTATTTTTATTATGTTAATTATTATTGTTAGTTTAATTACTGTTATAAGAGATGTTAAAATTAAAGTTAATTCAATTTAAAACTATGCTTAATTTAAATCATAATTCTGTCAGACATTTTAATATACCTCTGTTAATAAGTAGTGGTAAATACCTTGTAAAAGTAAGTTAACTTATTTTACTTTATGCTGAAAAAATTTTATGTTTTATTTTGAAAAGCAAAATTTAATTTACTTAGTTATTGTTATGTTATCTTTCGTTCACCTTATTATAAATATGTAAACAGATTATATAATATTATACAATGAATTGGTCAAAGTGTAAAACCAAGGAATATTTTAGTTTTATGTATTTCTAAAAGATTGAGTAGTGTGATTGTAAAAATAAATTGTAAGAGTGGTCCTTGAGACCAAATCTTGAGAGATTATGTAAATAAAGCGGTATCAATCAATCAATCAATCTCTCTCTCTCTCTCTCTCTCTCTCTCTCTCTCTCTCTCTCTCTCTCTCTCCAATTCAAAATCCTATTGTGTCCAGCGTAAAAAATGATGAGAAAAAATTTTTTAAATGATGTGTCAGAATGTATAGGGTCGTATTTGAAATTTTGAAATTGAACTGGGCCTGAGGTACTCTGTATAACTCCCCCCCCAAAAAAAAAGGGTAAAAAGTAATAAAAATTTGAAACTAGCCTAAAAAGTATTAACACATTTTTTTATAGCGTCATTGGTTCAAGAGAAATTCAGGTAGGCCATGTAAAATGGACGCCCTGTATAAGTCACTAACAAGGTCCAAAGTATTCTATATCTCACAAATCTGGTGGAACACAGCTCAGTAAAGTTAAGCTACATAAAACGCACAGACTGGCAAAATTATGTATCAAGATGCAATAGAAAGAACCCCCTCACTTGCACGAGAAATTCTGCTAAACCCACCTCCATTGGAAACATTTATACAAGGAGAAGTTTCCGTTTTTTGAAGAAATAGAATTGTTCGATTGAATGTAATTAAGGTAATTTTGTGTCCGTAATGTGGGCTGAGAGTGTATTTATTTATTGGCGTGAATGTGTAGCTGATATGGGGTACTCCATCCACCCTCAATTAGGTTAATTATATAATAGGTTTAAAGGGTGATGGAGGAATATCGAGTCGGTACTCAACTACCCTAACTAATTGATGAGTAGTCAATAAGTAAGAATGTACTTAAAAGTGAGTGAGAGTGTGAATGGATTTAGGAACTGATTTGGTTGGCAGAAATGACAACTGGGCCTGAGGCATAAGTTTTCTCCAAAAAAAGGAAAAAATTTGCAACTACACTAAAAAATATTGAACACTGTATTGTAGATTACAGTAGATTGGGTAAGAATTACGTGTTGGGAATCACGATAGCGGTACTTCCACAGGTAATACCCATGGAATGTTTTGTAAGTCCAGTAATTTCAAATGTAAAAAATCGTGACGTTAAGTGATCCTATTTTTTTTTCTTGATTTCCAGTTCGTTGAAGCGGTAGTTCATTTGCATTACATAGGAGGAAAGTTAGAGAACGATGAGAGGACATTAAGGGTGTGCTCGCGAAACGAGTGAGACAAACTTCTCAGTTACTGGGCGTTGATGGCCGCAACGGTTTAGTCGTTGACACGATGTTCATCAAGATAAGGTAAAGTTCCGGGTCTGATTCGAACCCGATATACTTAAAAATGGCCTTCTTTTTTTTCAAAAACACCCCGAGGGTACATATAACCTCGTAAATGAAAAATCCTCGTAGAAACAAAAAGAGAGAGGGAGAGAGAGAGAAAAAAAAGCTTCCCAACGCCTTTTTGTAAATAGAGAGATTAGAGAGCTGATAAGGGAGCGGAATTTATTGACAAAAGTGGACATCATTGAATTGATGTTTGAAGAAGTGAGGATGGTCCTTGGATGGCTTGGGCATAGCTGTTCGTCGAATGCTATCAGATTTACACGCTGTGGTGATGAACGGTTAGCCGTGGGAATACAAGGTCTTCTTAGACGTTGTAATATTTTCTGTATAATCTCTGTAGTTGGCTGAACAATTGCCATTGCTAAGCGAGTACATTGCAGAAGTCTCTTTCGATATGGTACAATTACTGCCTGATACCCTGCGCATTTGATACACCGAAATGCAGATTGCAATACGATCTGGTATGTCCGCAATTTTGAGAGAGCTTATATTGCGAAATTTAGATGGGTTATTATAAATATGTACTGATGATTTTTCGCAGGTTTGCGGTCCAAAAAGAAAAGCAGAGTTTAAATTTTGCTGCAGATTGGTTGTTAATGACATTTCGGATTTTAAAGCCAAATTCTTCTCTCTCTTTTTCTATTTCATGTAGCGAGATGGAGGAATGAAGATTTCCTAGTGCAATTCTAAATGAACACTCCTATTTCAATTTATAATTGTGGCAGTCCAAATGTATGAAATTAGAGGTAGTAGTAGATAGTAAATAAATTGAGGGTGATGTAGAAGGTCCTCTAATATTAATAAGTTTACTATTAACACCTAACGATAGTAGGTTTTCAGGGGGAAAGTGTCTTGGATTTTCCCTCGGCCTAAACACTTACTCAATTTTTAACCATCTCAAATGTCAGTACTTCAGCACGTCAGAAGAGCCGGCACCAGTCCTCACCGTCAAAACTTTTCGGTCGTGTGTGAGGATTGCACGCCAAACATTTGTTGTTTAGCCATCCGAGGTACTGCACCTTGTCATCAGTTGAGAGGGAAATATAGAAAAATAATTTTGCATATATTTTTCTTCAATCGAATTTCATAAAATTTCAACAATACCAATTTAGGAGTAATGTATAACCTGAGAAAAGATTTAGAGTCGCTGAGAAAATTGCCCCTTAAAAAGGTTTCTTAAAATTATGCGATGACTAAGCGATTTTACTGTGTCATTTATGTCATTTACATTAACCTGAAGCCCATTAAAATTTGTAAAAATTATTCCATCTTAACAAATGAAGCTGGAATTATTTTGATAATCGTAAATGAGATGATGGAAAAGGGGGATGAGAGCGTGGGGTCTATTAAAATAAATGAGCGCTCGTTTTGAACGGCATTCCCTTTTTCTTTTTCCTTTCTTTCCATGTTATCCCAATATCACATCCCACCCTTTCCTCAGTGGCATTATTAAAGTTTCACGCCCCGATGACCGACTCCCTCTTTTCTTTTTCCCGGGCATTAATTTCTGATAATAACCCTTGGACGGAGGAGAGGAAAAAATTCCCTCTGACGTCGTTTATTTATTTTCCACCTTATCCAACAAAATCCCATAGAAAGAGAATTTTTTTAGCTCCTGCATAATGTCAGACGTATGAAACTTTCATGGGCGTCATCAAGATGCTACCCCTTCAATTAGCAAGAATCTCCTGTTGCGATATATATGATATATCAGATATAGTCTGATAAAGCAATAAATCTTCTCTTCCAGCGTCTACCAGCTCTGAAGAATTAAAAGCAAAACAATTTAGATGACTATCAACCCGACAAAAAGATTTATTTCTAAACGACGAATGCTACCCTTGTACAGTATCAGAGAAAAAGTGGAACATCTCTTTTAATAAAACTGGCTAGGTAATTCATCCTCAAAAATCTTAAATAACAGAAGGAACACACCCAACTTCTAAATTTTCAATTGTGTTTTAAAGTAACTCAAAACCAAAAAATACTTTAATAATTATTATATAAATAAATAGAATTTTATAGAGTGAATTTTAATGCCATTAATTTGTTTCAAACATTAACAGCAAAGATTGCTTCGAATATTTAATACTATTACAAGTCCCTTCTCTTAACTCGTCTCTTCACAAATTGACGGATTTCTATTTAAATAATTTATTCAAACTATATTATGAAAATATCATTTTTAACCCTGCCATATTATTTAATTATTTTTTTACTGATTTATGTTGCTTAAATCTGCACACGCACGTACATTTGTAAACATGCGTCCAGAGTTGAGCTTATTACTTCTAGCAGTACGCAATTCCTGTTTTTGTACTTTACTGTGAATTACCGGCAGGCCTCGAGAATTTTATCCACTCCGGGTATTGGCCGTCCGGGTGGGGTCAGACCTCGGCCTTATCCGTCCAGCCACCGAGGGTGGGCACTGGATGCTGTCAGCAGCTAGGTCAATTCGGCGACCAACGCATGCAGTTCCTAGATCCAAGCCCATTTACACTTTCCCTGATTCTTATATACATTCTTTCGTATTTACATACCATTCACTCAGTTGGGATACACTTTACACCTATTATATATAAGAAACCTACTGAGGGTTGATTGGGTCCCAATGTTCGGCCATTGGCCCATTCACACTAGTCATTCACGCTAATAAATACATTCACTCTCAGCCTACTCTAGGGACACATAACTATCGTTACTATATACAATAAAACAAACCTGTTTCTACCAAGAATCGGCCCAAATCCAGCCGACGATCGCGAATCGCTCGTTCAAAGCTTGCACAGCACAGGTGACCGGTATGCCTTTCGGCACGTTCATGCTGAAGGTGACCTCCACCCGGTGGGCGTCAACGATGCTGTGACCGATATTGGAGGCTTCCAGATCGATCATAACTCGGGCCGTCCCAACTACCGCGCTCGACTTCTGTCGAGTGGCATTCCTACACACACGTGTGTGTGACACATTGAGCAATTTTTCTGTATACCCTACACATATTCAGACTTTGGCCCAAAAGTAAGTCCATGTATCAAACGTATTGTTAAACTGGTCAGGATGACCCATCTTATACGAGCCATATCCTCCGAGGCCACCTATCGATAGTGGTCTTGTACGTGAGAGCCAATTTTTTTTTAACTGTTTTTTTTTTCATATAATTGATTTTGCCCACAACCCATCAATTTTTGAAATAACATTCACATAACTAATATCCAATGTACACAAAAGAAATTTCAGCGGTCTCGCACAATATAAACACTTTCAGACAAAATTTTTAATTCAACCGTAAATAATTAACGAAGACGATCGATGATAATTAAAAAGCTGTTGCGATTTAATCCTGTAACAGTTCTTCAGAATATACAAATCGAAAGTATTTCAAGACGTCCAAAGTGACTTTTCAGCGTGCGAAATCGAAAAGTTTGGTCCACTTATTTCAATATTTTAAAAGACTGTTGGGAAGTAGCTCGGCTGCAAATTTATTTGTCTTTTCTTTGTGGCCCCTGCCGCGGTATTTACAACGCAAATTCCTCGAGAGCTCTTCCGAGCAGACTTTGCTTTTAGCCTCGGATCTGTATTTGTAAAAAGAACATTATGCATTCTCCTGGCGCATTACTTTTTCGTACCGTAACCTGAATCTTATGAGAGGGTCTCAAGGAATGCGAAGTGAAGTGTTTTGAACCCGGCCAAAGAGTCGATAAATCAAATCTATCGGATAAAAAGATAATTTGCAATTACAAATCTCTATGAAAAGAGGTATATTCGACTCTTGATACTTCCATACCCAAGGGACCACTCCAATTATCAAGATGTTCCAAATATTAAGAGGAATAAATTTGCATTTCTAAAATAAGCAATATAAAAAATGCATAAACATGCATTATTTCAAGTTTTTTACATATACAAAAGATCGTAAAAATAATGAAAAAGTGTAAGTGGATTAACTGTAAAACCAATTAATTAATCTTTAAGTAAGGTATGAGTTGAGATTAAAAAAAATCAGTGTCACGAACATATCCCAACCGATACCTTACTTAAAGATTAATTAATTGAAAAGAATTTATTTGGTCAATCGGACCACGAAACCTAATGGATGGAAAACCAATTATTGTTATTCATTATTTAATCTTTTTTATGTCAGTTTTTGGTTGAAATGAAAAAGTTAGTGTCATGAGCGGGATTCGAACCCACGACCTTCGGTTCAATACGCCGGTCCTCTAACCACTTGAGCTATCGCAAGGATAAAATAATAGCGGCGTATTGACAGAAGGTCGTGGGTTCGAATCCCCTTCGTGCCTCTAACTTTTTCATTTCAACCAAAAACTTACCTTAAAAAAAAGATTAATTAATTGAAAGAAGTAATTTGGTCAATAGACCACTAAATATATAATGGTTATTCATTATTTAAAACAAATCACGAAGTGGTTTTTTGTTTTAATGTGCCCGGTCGAAATGATTTTCCAAAGACGAGTGCTTAGAACATATTGACAAAACACTGACCATCGAACGTAATAACTAGAGAACATTCGAAGAAACTTTTCGCTGCAAGAAGTAAACTGGACGTGGAAATTTAGAAGATAATTATAAGGAAAAAGTTTAAATTACAAAGAGGGGTTTGTCATGTTCTTCTACTTACTTTTCAGTAGTTTATATTATAAATTTCACTATCTTCATAAAATGTAATTTCAATTCTGAAACACGCGATAAATAATCCAATATTTTGTAGTTATAATGGCCCACTGTCTAATATACAATGTTTGCACTTGGTTTCCAGCAATGCTGACATAATATGTTTAACATGTCTATCTTTATTATTTAAATCTGACCTGTTTTATTCAGTACTCACTCAAAATTGTTTTATACATCGATATTTACGTTACAACACGTTATTTTTTTGTATTATATTTATTATGGTTTATTACACTATAACTTAATATTTTATTTTTAACGAACCCTGGCAAAATACTCTGTACAGGATTTTTTAAAAGATGTAAAAGTCTCAAAAAAACCTTGAATAATTGGTTGGCAAAATATTATACTACTATAATTTTTTAAAGATGTAAAATGAAGTAAATAATTAGTCGATGTTCTTGTGAGACTTTTACGTTCATTCTTAAATTATCGGTGAAACGTTTCGCCAGATTTTCCTGTAATATTTGTAATGAAAATGTAACTCGTATAACATAAATGGCAACACAATTTTTCTTTTATTTAGGAAGCTCTGAAATATGGCGATGCCGCCCATGCTACAATGTATTGGTTCGAATCCCGCGTGTGAAAAAAAACTTTCATTTTTAAACATTGTGCATAATAATTTGAATATATATAATATTATATACANATATATATTTATTATTGATTTACAAAAGTTTGACACAAACCTTAATTTGTAAATATAACAACTGTTTATTTTCTAAGTGAAAAATAAGCTTAAGTGTTGACATTATATTACACGAGTTTCATTTATATTAAAACTATTAAACAAAAACCTGGTAGAATGTCCTAACCCAAATTTAACAATGGACGTAACAGTCTCAAAAAAACCTCGAATAATTAAATGAGTACAGTCATAAATCTAAAAAACATTAAATGGAAAAATTGATTTCATTTAATTATACTTTTTGTATAAAGGCTTGGTTGACATTGCAAGGCTAGTGTCATGAGCGGGATTCGAACCCACGACCTAGGGGTAACACGCCTCTGCTCTAAGTACTTGAGCTAGCGTGACTTCGATCCACCGGGTTCGGAATCCCGCTCGCGACACTAGCTTTTTCATCTCAACCAAGATTTTAGAGAAAATGTGTAATTAATTAAAATAATTAAATATGACAATTATGACCTCTAAACATATATTGATTAATGTTTAAATTTATTTCACACGACCTACACTTGTATTACAAATATTACCCGAAGACTGGAAACACGTTATATACATAATTTAAGAATGAACGTAAAAGAGTCGCAAAGAATTAATTGCATACTTTTATATCTTTGGATAAAAATTAAATGTTGAAATTAATTTTACGCGAATTACATTTGTATTAAAAATACTAAATGAAAACCTGGTGAAAAGTTCCTCCAGGGTTTGGGAATAAGCGTAAAAATGGAACAAAAAAATTGACTGTTTATGTTTATGTATTTTAAAAAACTTTTGAAATTTATTTTACACGAATTATATTTGTTTTAAATATTACACATGAGCTTGACAAATTACTCCATTCAGAATCAAAGAGGAATGGGCAAAAACGTGTCACCATGCCCTTGACAAACGGGTTGACAAAAGTTTGAAACCGGACTTAATGCTTAAATTAACGCGTTAAGTCAATAGGAAGTAAATTAGACTAAGCATTGAAGCCCCCAAGAAAAGCACTGTAACGAATTACATTTATTTATTATCTGGTAAAAGTGAAAAATTTTTGTATAAAATCAGTGTTATCTAATATTGTAAATTCAAGAATAATAACATGTTTACTGTCGTCTTAGATCAAATTCAGAATTATTAAACGAACCGCTGTTTTATTGTTTGCCAATACGTATAACGGATCAAATGTTGTAGGAGAAAGACAGAACAGCAGTGAGATAAATCCAAGTTATTTACCCAGAAAACACAAAGAAGGCAGACAATCGAAAGACGTATTGATGGCCAAAAAAAAAATGGCGTGCCCATAGAACTCCGGGAATTTTTGATTTGTTTGCTTTAATTTCCAGTAATATATTGGGGGGATATGGGAACTTGATTTCAAAGGGAGCACGAGCACATTGTGATCTCCGAGTGGATGTAGCTCTATGTCTCGGCGTTTGTGCCATTGTGCCTGTGGACAGTTGTGTATTGTTGGATACCACGTATTATATATCAGCTTGTTATATTTGGCCTATCTCCTTTCTAACCGTATCCATCGGCACACCCGGGTCACCCACAGAACCGCTCAGGAATTAATAAATGCAGTTCGTTATTTATGTTTACAACCAAGAATCTTGTTACATTATCAAACATTACATTTATTTGTGGTGTTTAGTGACCGTTAGTTAATGATTATTTGGAGATCGTGAGATGCGTTCTGGTTTGACGTAGGTTTTACATAAACATTTTCTTTACCGTGCCAAAGTTCCGATCTTTACTCAGATAACTTTAAAATATCCTTTAAAAACTATAAAACAATTCACAAACTTTTTTTCCAAAATTAAAGATCCCACACCAGTAACAAATAAGTATGACGTAATTTATAAAATCAATTGTTTGAACTGTCCGGCAACTTACATCGGAACTACACCCCAATATCTGGATAAAAGATTAAAGCAACATATCTATGATTGCAACAAACCCAAACAAAATCCTACAGAACTGGCTACCCACCATTTTGAACGCCAACACAAATTCGACTTCAATTCAAAAATATTACACACAGGACAAAACAAACACAAACGTAACTTTTTAGAACTGTTTTACATCAACAAGAATATAACATTTAAGATAAATTACAGAACAGACATATGTAAACTCTGTCGCAGCTACGCTAATATCATTAATCAAATTCAATACGTAATCATCAACATACAAAACAATTAAATTCACTAATTTCGTGGTCCGCTTGACCAATTAATACATTACAAGGTTATATTATAATTAAGGTTTTTAGTTGAGATGGAAAAAAGTTAATTGAAAAATGGCAAAAAGGAGGGAAAATTCAAAAGGTGGGGTTGAGATGGGAAGTTGATGTCCGAGTGGATCGAGGTCACGATAGCTCAAGTGGTAGAGCAGCGGCGTATCTAGGCGAAGATCGTGGGTTCGAATCCCGCTCGTGCCATTAACTTTTTTCCATCTCAACTAAAAAACTTAATTAATTGTAATACAAAACAATCATTACATTGCTCATATCGAACATTTCTAAGTAGTCTAATTTTTCAACAATTTAGCTTTCCTTTCCCTAAGTATCCATGCCTATATAATCCTGAAAGGATAATCAGGCCGAACCATTGCCCACTTTTTCCCATTGTAAGCTCATTTTACCTCAAAGAAGCCGACTCCTCATATAAAAATGTTTTCTGTCCAAACTTCCTTCCCCACCCCTTCAAAATCCAACCTACATAAACATAAAACAGCGATATCTCACTGGCACTCTCAACACGACACCCAATAATGGCACATCTATACAGAAAACAAACAGTTTAATTTAGTCTAAAATTACTAGCATTGTATAAATTCACTTTTTCACATCCTACAGGTATTTTTAAAATTTAAACACTGTTTATAAATCCCAGGCCCTGAAGATGATCTCAATAAAGATCGAAACGTTGGCACGATAAAGAAAATATTTTTCTAAAACCTACGTCACACCAGACCGTATCTCACGATTTCCAAATAATCATTACTTTTATGCTTCAGTATAAGCGTCAGAAAATAAATTAAATCAGTAATAATTACTTTCAGTTTTACGCTAGTTTGATCTGGTCAATGCTGGTGATTTGCCCATTAACTCTCTTTGCTTCCCCTGAACATTTTAACGGCTTGTAATAAAATTATACTGTAACTATTTATGTTATTTCCAAAGGTATTAGTCCAGCTGTCCTCACTATTTGTGTGCACATTAGGCTTTAATACTTTAAGCCTTTAATTCTGGGATTAGGCACACCGTTGATGACTTTTGCCTGTTGAAAAATTATTAACTGCGTAATTTACATGTTTAGTGTTTGTTTAAATAAGTTAAACATAATTTGAAATACAATTTAACTTCTAAGCGTGTATTACAGCCCTTAACAAACTGTATGTATTATTCACATTAAACAAGAACAAACGTTTATATTTTTAATTGACTAATTTGTCTTACTGCATCAACCTAATCATTTTTTTGATAAATTAACTTCATGAAGTTTTTACTAAGTTCTTTATACAATTTGTGTAATATCCTTACTGAAATATTAAATCCCAAATAGACTCTTTTGTCAAACAGTTTAATATCTGTTTACATTTTACAAATTATATGTTCAGCTGTGTGCCCAAAAGCACATTACAATTTATTATCTATTATAAATTGCTTGTAAAAAAGTTGCTCCAGTGAGATATTTTAAGGGAAAAATGAGACCATTTGCGATGGAGGAAGGAGGAGAAATTTCCGAGTTGTGTACGCTGAACATCCGCCTTAAAGATAATCTCCGATCAGCTTCCCTCCGGTTTATCGAATTACTCAACAGTATAAGCCTTTATTCGTATGCTACCAGTAGCGGATTATCGCCCACAAAAGGTCCTGATACGCCAATATCTTTGAAAACTTGCGGTTCGGCATTAAAAGCCATGATTAGATCATGATTTTGCAGAAAGTCAAGAAAACCCGAGGGGTCGATTTCCGCGTCAATCTGTCCCCTAATAATTGTTTTATTGTATTAATCTCAGCGGTTGGCTGGTGGTTGCTTTGGAAAAAGATCGATTGATCAGACTATCCGAACTTAGACCACAATCCAGGTAGTCTTAAAGTTGCACCTACGGATATGGTTAGAGCCCGGATTTAGATGCAATAAAAATCCCACAAATATGGAGAATAATAGGCAATACAAAACCCTCAAATATGCAATATTAGATGCACCATTTTTTTACGAAGGTTCGCAATATTGCTTCCCGTATACTCGGCCGTCCTAAAAAGGACAATGAGGATCTTTAACGTCCACACCTAGCCTATTCGGCCTTATCGGACGTTTTGATTCTCAAGATGAGAGCTTCTTCTAAATTCTGATCACTCAGCAGTTATACTGACGCTAAGTGAAAGTATAATAAAAAAAAACAATGCAAGCCAAAATTAGTTAATTCAACTACTGACTGGAGTAGTTTTGCCTTAGACGTGGATGCAAAAAACATGAAATTATATCCGTTATTAGGTTGTTTTAAACTAAAACAACTTTAGTTCTAGCATTGTGAAGGGAAAACAGCATAAATGCTAAAACTAAGACAGTTTTCCCCTGGACTCTCCAATGAAAAACAAACAAAGGATATAAAACGGATATGTCGTTGTTTTTATTACAACGTCAGCCGGATTGAAGATTGATAATCGCCTGCCTCCTCCTCGTCTCAAGGGGCACAATACATTTCAATCTGATGTCAACTTAATATCTCGAAAGTTTTCTACGTGTTTACAAACAGGACATTTGTCATGGGCCCAATGTATTGTGAAATTCCGTACCCTAGCCGTCAGAAAGAGATTGAGATTTGTTTGTTGCTCTGGACCCGCCGAAATTGAAACATTATGATGGTTAAGTATAAACAGCAACGAGAAAGATTCTTACTTGACCATTAGGTAAGCCTAGACCTGTTGCTTTTACCATTCACTTGTCAACAAATGTTTCTGCTAATATTTTTGACCTCTTAGTAAAAGGAGTACAATATTACCCCAAATGCATTCCATTTAAAAATATCCATAGTGTATTAAGCGTTTATTGTCTGCTGCAAATACTGTCTCTTTATTGATATCGAAAGGGCTTTTGATCAAGTTTGGCTCTTCGGTCTACTCTGCAAAATTAAACCATTAGACTCCGACACGTACTACCGAATAATTCAGTCCTTTCTCACCGAAGGAACATTTCATGTGTAAAGTGCGAACTTGCTAACTCCCCTTGCACGGCAGTAGATGCTGCCTCAATCTAGCGTCTGGGGACCAATAGCCTACCTTAATATACGTTTTAGACGTTCCAACATTTACGGCTTCGGCCATTCACTCTTGCACGCAGTACATACAAAACGCAGTAATTGGAAACTCTAGTCCTTGTTATAGACATGGAGGTTTCAAATAAGAAATGAAAAGTTAATATGGATTTTTTTTAGGGGTCCGTAATTGTCACCAATACTTTAAAAAGAAACTATCAGGCCTACACTGTAAATAAAAATACTGATAATAATAAGAAGAGTCAGTCTTAACAAACTTAAAATAGGCCATACCCGGTTGACACACGGGCACTTGTTTTTGGGGCCACAGCCCGCTCGATGTGTCCCACATTGTTGAAGGGTTCCTATGGTTCAATCCTTGGTTCCATATACAGAGCGCGTATAAATGCCACCTAATATAAAACTAAAAAATGAAGCTTGAACTCCACAGCATATCTTCGGGTCCCCTTTTCTGATTTTCGAAAGAGACATGGATATAGAGTGTATATAGGTCTCTGGGTTAAGTATATAAATAGTTTGAGAATATTTATTCGCGAGAGTTACACCAGCCCTTAATTAGTTAAAAAATACAGTTTGTATTTAAGGGTAGAGGGATATCGAATATGGGCATACCTAATTGGAAATCTGTAGGTAGGAAAGAATATAATTTAAGTGAGTGAGAATGTGCTTAAGACTAAAAACTGAATGTTTTGAACCTGAAAAGATAGAGGGTTGATCAGAACGTTGCTAGGCGGGTACGACCAGGCAGTCATAGTCTAACACCAGACTTATAAAACTCTGGAATATGTGATTAGGTGAGAAATCTAATATTTAATCCAAAATGTAAATACAGAATGTGTACAAATTATGAACCATTTACGAAGGACAAACAATGAGTTGATTCCACAATCGTTCATTACCAGATACCTGCGAATCATACTAAAAAATAAGTAACAAAACACTGTTGAGAGCTAACCAACCAAATCCAAATAGGACGAAGCAGGTGCAGCAACCAAGTCCTAAGTTCCCTTGGTACATATGGACTTTGTTGGTATAAAAATAGTTATAAAACAACTATTTTATTCAAATCTCCAACCAAATCCCAACATATCCATGAATGGTGGAAAACAGCACTCCAGCAGAAGAATCAAACAAAAAAGAACCGATACACGGCAATAATTACTAGCACAAATGACGTTCTCTAAAAGTGATGTCCACTGTAGTTCATATAAAAAATCAAAAGTGAGAAGTTATTCATCAAAGGAATGTTGTTACATATGATATTTACTTCAGCTACAGTAGTGCAATTAATTATTTTATTTAATCGTCAAAGTGTCAAAAAGGTTATAATTTTAACTCAATTATCTATTGCCTGGGTTTGACCTCGTATTGAAATTTTCAATAATCACATCGTGTTTTTCGAAGTAAATGACCTTTGTATTTAACCGCCCGTTTAATTTCCACCTGCATTTCATTTATGCATAAATATTTAAGAGCAATAGTTTATTGGTTTACAACATAAATCAAATATCCCTGTTAGAAAATTCGGTCTCAGCGTTGTACATTATGCCTGCGGTGGGTTAATTAAGCGCAGTGTCAACACAGTTGCGAGAAGTTGAGAACGAATCGAGACCCTAGCTAAAATCCATCACCCAAAAGCAAACCAACCGGCCAACACTGGATTTCAATTATTATATGAAGAAAGTAAACATTACCAATCGATATGTTAAATGCAGGATTGTGCAGACCCCTTTACATTAGCGAATTTTTGCCAAGAAAACTTAGGCAAGTGAAAATGAACGGAAAATAAACAACGGGATACAGGGTAACAAAGAAACGGATACAGCTGCAAAAGAAACTACTCAAGACACAGAAATAGAAGCAGCATTGGTAACAGCACCAATAACCTGTGTGACAATGTCAGAGGAGAACTTGGCCGAGTGGGAGGAAAGTTAAAAATACACCACTAATGGATCACAAACGAAAAAGTCTTTTTCCTACAGTACAATCAAGGATAACCTATCATTGCAACACTACTATAAGCTGACACAAATGTTGAGCGGTCACGAACAAAAAGAAGAACACAGAGATTAAATATCATCCCGGATTTAACCTAAAATTGCTTAAGAAGACCACCACCTACATGGGACTTTACCCGACATGACTGCCCGATCCAGGAACCGATACGTTCAAAACGATCTAGGAAGTCTAGATGGCGTGACGATCGATGGCCAGCAAGTCATCATTTTTGATAACTAAATATACAAAGGATTTTCAGCGCTTTGTTAGAAAATCAAATCAGAATGTATAAAACGTAATAATTTATATCTGTTATATTACCAAAATTGTAATTGTAAAATTCTTATAATAATTAGTAACATATAATAATTAACTGATTGAAATTGTTATAACAAAATGTAATAATTGCATGCCTGTAGTAAAAATGGGAGCGGGTGCATAACGAAGTTTAAAAAAATAGTTAATCTTTTATTCTGCCCTACGGTTTGTTTTTAAAAACCTTTCTTAAAATTACATCAAAGTGTGTAGTGAAAAAACATATTTCTGAATATATATGTCCAGGAAATTGTGGTTTGGTCGGAATCATGCACCGGACAAGTTAATTATGGAAGCCAGTCAGTAGAATTTGATGAATGAGGAGTGTTCAGGCTGTGTTGCAAGCTGACAATCAGCATCTGTCCAGTTGTGATTGGTATTGACCGATCGGCACTAATCATTCATTAGAACGGCAAACCGAACGACCTGTATTCCCGTTTTTACAATCAGCTAACGGATTCAAAACGATTAACAGGGTTTTAATTAATCCGTGCCCCTTTCTAAACCCTTTGAACAACCGTCGGTAACTTCGATTGATATACGCGGATGTTACACACGACTTGTCACGTCGAAAGCAAATTAACCGGTATAGCGGACTGTTTAAATATTAAATTAAAAAGAAAAGGGAGAATTATAATCGGTGAAAAAGAGGGATTAAAGAATCAAAGAAAATAAGGTTAACTCACCGTTCGCCGATTCCAGCCAGAGATTCTTCTATGTTTCGGGTTCCAGGACTGGCACTTGCGTGATTGTCGGCATATCAGAGGGTCATAAAAGACGAAGGGTGATAGAAACAGAAAGAAAAGTCAGAAAATTACACGCGCGGCGCAGGGCGAAAGCAGTTTGACGCCATGCGGTTTTACCAACTGAAAACATCAGGTAAGCGGTTGGGTTTCGATTAATCGAATTCAAACAAAAGGCTCGTATAAACCCTTTTTCTTCGGGAGGGGACCCCCGAAATTAACAGCGCGACCTTAGTTCGTTAATTAAGTTTCATTAATTATAATGGATTATTGTGTATCGCCTGAAACACACATATTGACAAGTTATCTTTATAAAACAAGGTCCGTGACGGACAGACAACGCACAGGCCAAAACCGCTAGACCTTAAAGGGCTAACATTTCGACAGTGCATTCATATATTGACATAGATAGCCGTTAAAAAAGGATTTTGGAAAATTTAATACCCAAAGAGATCATTTGGTCGTCAATTTTTTACCGTGTATAGACCGAAGTGAATGAAGAAGAGAAGAATTTGAGAAACGAGACATTACATTAGAAAGCCATACCAAATATATTTGTTTTAACTATCTATAAATTATTAGACTTAATTATATTGCTCATAGTACGTTCTTGTAAATTATAAACACATTGGGCAAATAACTAAATATATTTTTACGACTAGAAAACGTACACGTGACCAGAATAAACCGTGAAATGGGATTTTAATTGTGAAAAATGTACTTGTTACGACAACCCTTTGGCATTTAAAACAAGCAAACGACAAAAATAAAATATTAGATTTCTCACTCATTTATAATGAAAAGTACATTACGTTGTTGGTTACTGGCAGACAAAATTTTCATGCGATTTTTTTTAAATAATAAAGTAAAAACATTATTTTTTAACATTTACTTGGGAGGTTCGGGAATTTACACTCATCACCAGCAATCCGTGTTATTTACAAAAATACATAAGCCTAACATTAATATTCATATTTTACAATAATTTATTAAAAGCTTAACTAGTGTAGAACTAGACTAATAATTTAGTGAGGGGCGTTGGTGGCCGCAACGGTTGAGTCGTTGACACGACGCTCATCACTGTAAGGTAAAGGTCCCGGGTTCGAATCCAGCGGCCCTGCATTCGAACCCGACATACTTACAAATGGGCTTTTTTTCAAAAACACCGGCACTCTGAGGGTTTATATGACCTCTGCTGTTGCGAACCTTCGTTAAAAAAATTAATAATAATAATAATTTACTATATCCCTATTGGATTTAAAAGATATGACAATCTTGCACCTGGAATTTAAGATTATTTTTGTACATTTTTTTCATTATTTTTAAGTAATATTTAAAGGAAAGAAAAAAAGTACAGTTTACAATTAGTATATTGGTCGTAGGCCAAGATGAAAGAAGATTGCCTATTGTTTTTTAATTTGATGCATTATTAGTATTATCGTCAAGGGGTAACACAAAAACAAAATTACAAATTTGCCAAGATTTCGACCAGGGCTTCATTATCAAGGGCTACATCATCGGTCGATACCTTCTCTTCAATAACTTTATCTGGTAACATTAAAAAAAAAGTTATTGTTTTTTAAATTCAGAGTTTTTTTAAACGATTTTTTATATTTATAAATATAATTTTCTGGCGTATTTTTACCATTTTTTTATTATAGTTTTAATTAGTTTTAGATTTTTTATAATATTTATTAAGGACGTTTCTTCAGTCTTAATATTATTTTAAGTTCACTAGTTTCGGGGTCCGCTTGACCAATTAATATCTTTCAATTAATTAATGTTTTTAGTTGAGATAAAAAAGTCAGTGTCACAAGCGGGATTCGAACCCACGATCTTCGGCTAGATACGCTGCTGCTCTTCCACATGAGCTATCGTGACTTCAATCCACTCGGACACTAACTTCCCATCTCAACCCACCTGTTGAATTTTCCCTCCTTTTTGCTATTTTTCAAATGTCGTGTAATCTATTTGATTCTCGGCGACAAATGAAATGGCCACGGAGAGTTTAGCGAAGGTATACTTCATGTTAATTCATTAAATTCACTTATTTCGTGGTCCGCTTGACCAATTAATATCTTACAATTAATTAAGGTTTTTAGTTGAGATAAAAAAGTCAATGGCACGAGCGGGATTCGAACTCACGATCTTCGGCTAGATACGCCGCTGCTCTACCACTTGAGCTATCGTGACCTCGATCCACTCGGACACCAACTTCCCATCTCAACCCACCTTTTGAATTTTCCCTCCTTTTTGCCATTTTTCAGTTCATTATTTTAAGTGTTTGCACCAAAAATTGAAATATTGTATTATTTCTTGCATGTATTTCGTAAATTAGTCGTTTTAAATTGAATTTACTGATATTCATATATTTTTATGAATTTTTAGTTTGTTTGTTTTTAATATCAGAATATAATAGGGACATTTGGTTGTAATCAGTTTTGTATATAATGTTTTTGTCAATATGTTATATATATATATATATATATATATAGTATAAGATTTTTTTGATAAAAAAAATACTTTTGGTCAAAAAACCAAAACTTGTGGGTTTTTTAAATCGGATGTGTTGTTTGAGCAATTTACAATACATGTAGAGAAAGCGTTGTATAATTTTTATATTTCATATAATTGCTACGGTTCTTTCACCGGTTGCCCATATTTTTTGTTTTACCAAAACATATGTTATTTTCAGTATCTTTTATTGGGGGGATACACTCTTTTTAGGTTTAAACCCAAATTTTATGTAATCAACAACATATGTTTTCAAATTTCTGACTTCTTTTCAGAGGATCTTCGGAAGAGGTCAAAACAGAGAAAACTTCCTTACGGTTTTCGCCGAGCTTTCGACAGTTTTATACTGTCATCTTCAGGGCTTTAAACCTTAATAGGGAATTAAACAACATGGTGTTTTGGGCACAGAAGTACATTATGTTTTTGGGGGCTCAGCATCTCATATAAGTCTAAAAAACCAATAAAATCCTCCTTTTTTAGTTTTTCAGGTACATTTGATCACAGGGCGTTTCTTAAATACATATATACATATACAATTAACTTATTTTAAAATTTAAACAACAATACAGTAGGATCACAGATCAAATCAATAAAAACCGATAAAAACAAACTCTCTAAGACGAGGGGAAACAAAGGCTACCTTTTTAGCTCGGCGAAAACCGTAAGGAAGTTTTCTCTGTTTTGATCTCTTCCGAAGATCCTCTGAAAAGACTTCTTGTATCCAGCAGGTCGATAATCTAGTTCATCGTTAAAATTTCTGACTGTTTTTTCCGATATGTTGTTGATATAAGTAATTGATGAGAATTCTTTAACATTATTTTCATTTTTTTTTTTTCTTTTTGTAGTATTTGAGCGCGGACCTGGATTATTTATGTTTTGAATATTTTTATACCATAATTCTTTTATAATATTATTAGTTATAACCATTTAATGTATTTTAATTTTTTATATTATTTTTGCATTTCCAATAATCTGTGTAAGAAAGACAGAGCTCTATTTATAAGATTTTTTTATTTGTTTTTTATTTATTTTTTTATCGTGCCACGAAATGATGAGTTTTTTAATAGTTATATCTAGACAAGTTAAGTCAATCTAAAAATTGTAAATCTAAAAATACTACGTTTTATTCTTGAACTAAATTATATTGCTTACAGTACAGCGTTGTCCTTTGTATACACTTTATATAATCAAGTGTGTTGAACATAAGAATTTATCACCTGAAACAAAAAAAAATTATCATATAATATACCATCTAATAATATTTAAAGAAAAGTTATTATTTTTATTAATAATTAATACTTAAATCATAAAATATGCCTAATTTGTAACGAAAAGTTTCGCCTTAAAAAACTAATATTGAACCCTGTAACGCAAATTCAATTAAATATAAAAACCTCGATCGATAGGTTGCTCTTGGAGGATATGCATCAAAGAGAGCGATCAACTTCACCCGATTAAGTATAGGCCATGCGAAGTTGACACAAGGACGCTTTCTTTTGGGTCAAAGCTCGCTTCCCACTTAATTATGCCTTATATTATTTTTATTATTATACTTTATTATATTATTATTATAATTGAAGGTACATCCCTTGGCTCAATGTAATTCTAATAATACAGGAAAGATGTAAATATGAAAATATTTATTTAAGAACCACACCATCAAAAAAGAAATTCATCATCCGTCACCATCCAGCACAATAATCCCGCGGTTTTGACCACCACCGCAAATATCATCCAAATCATCTATAATTTCCCTTACCAAATTTACGACTAAGTCCTAAGAACTGCCTGTCCTAATCCAATGGAAATTGGTAATCATAAAACCCATTCCTAATCAACAAAAACCTTAGCAACTCCTTATGTCATATCACCTCATAATTAAAAATGATGCTTTTTGGAAAAATCCTTGAAAAACGTATCCAGAAACAATTGCAATGTGACCAAAACAAAGTCTCAAAAAAAACAATTAAACCGGACGCGTATACTCCAAAAAAAGGGTTGGCCGAAAGGGGAAAAGCCTCAAATTGAGCAACGAAAAACCGGAAAGCTGAAACAAATTATAATGGATGTTTCCAACACGCTTTAACAAGTTCAAAACTAATTTGTTACGACTAATAAAACATAAATTCCAAAATATAAATAAAAATAAAAAAGCTCACCCCGGTTTACAAAAGACCCCAAAAGAGATTTTCTGTGTCAGATCGTTTTACAAAATGTGATGGAGGTTCCAAAAATCGCAGGTCCGTCCTTGTCCAAGGTTGGTCTACAAGAGAGCTACTAGAATCCATCCATTGTTGGGAAGGAGGCCTTGAGCCGATGATGTTCCAGGGCTGCCGTAATAATAAGCAATACACCTACATCCCATCCTTCAAAGCTTTAATGTGATTCTATCCCATTAATTCAAGGTTCACGCGATCTAATTCAACAGTGCCACAGGATCGTCCTTTAAGCTGAAGGAATGCTGCTCGGATGCTTTCCTAGACGTGGTGCCATCATTGGTTTGGCACTCGGGTTTGCTTCCTTGAGCTGAAAATCTTTTAACCCCAACAAGTACTTCTCACAATGTACATGATACCGTCATCTTTTCAATAAAACCAGAGCCATCAGCGGTCTTCAGAAATCTGCAGGACTTTCCGCTCTTATTTGAAAAAATAGTTTATGAAATTGAGGATGAGACTGGACAAAAACAAATCCCGACAATAACTTTCCCCTTCTTTCAAATAATTTCTACTCTAATCTACTAATAATCCGCTTTTTACCCAATAATCAATGTCGTCGCTATTTCACGACTTCCCTTCAACAAATTACTTCGAACCCCACTCTGAAAAGAACAGAATACACATTAAACTGCTCATAAAACTAATAATGGAATGAAATTCTACTAAAAAAACGCTTTTATTATACATTACTACTTCAACAAATCTAGACGTACAGGGATTGAAATATGGGGTTCCACTAAGCGTTCCAACCACCAAAAAATCGTGTTCTATGCAGTCCAAAATGGTTCGAAACATTGCCCCCTTTCCACGTATCCTATTTCACCTCGAAACTACAAATAAGTAAGTCCATAA
Organism: Cimex lectularius; assembly: GCF_000648675.2. Taxonomy (NCBI): domain Eukaryota; kingdom Metazoa; phylum Arthropoda; class Insecta; order Hemiptera; family Cimicidae; genus Cimex; species Cimex lectularius. The sequence goes on from NW_019392696.1 coordinate 444,274, forward strand.
AATGATAAAACCCTGCACCCTCATCCGAACCCCATGTCCTAAACTTATCATACCGCATTATTCAAGGCAATACTCCAAGACGCTTAAAACGCCAATAACCTCGCGATTTACTTCCTACTGAGGAAAGTGAATTGTAAAAGTGAACCTTTGCAAAATATATTTCAATGAAAACAACAGATTTACTAGTAGAACCCTAGCGCTTTTGAAATAATATTAAATCAACCAAAATAAAATAGAACAAACTTTTATTTAACATTAATTTCTACGAAACCACGAGTTATACACAGCTGAATAGCAGTAGAATTGATTGTTGAATTTAACATAGAAATTTGTACAATTACTTATAATACCTACACATATTGGAATTTTTATAAACAAAAGTTTTTTCAAACAAATAAATACTAGATTTATTCAATTTAGCACAGATATGTGTGGTGATTAGTGACCGTTAATCGATAATTATTCAGAAATCGTGAAATGCGGTCTGGTGTGATGTAGGTTTGAGAAAAATTTTTTCTTTATAATACCAACGTTTCGATCTTTATTGAGATCATCTTCAGGGCTCAATAAAGATCGAAACGTTGGCACGATAAAGAAAATGTTTTTCTGAAACCTACATCACATCAGACCGCATCTCACGATTTCTGAATAATTAGCACAGATATTTTATTGAAAAATAATTACTAATAACGTATATTACTTTGTGTTTTTAAACTAAATTATATTTCTTCATCGTAGAAAAACAGCAATTTAGCTCCATCAGGCAAAAGAAAAAAGGAGTATTATTTATTAATGAATTGTAATTTGTTTTTTGCCTTCCACGTTACTCATTCATTTGCAGATTAGGCAAAAACCAAGCATAAAACCCAAGTTTCATTGCTGAAATATAAAGCATATAGTTTAAAATATAAAACGGGAGTTTTAAACGCCCCTGAACTTTGTTTTATAACTCTTGATTTTAGAAAACACTTTCATAGAATTGACTTTTTTCTTGACAAGTTCTTTATCCCACTTTCAGCCCGTATTTGGGATAAAGCAGTAATGTTATCGTCAGCGCGTACTTTCACTGTTCGCAAGAGAGTTTTAATTCTAATTAAAATACAATAATATTGTTTGGATGCGTTCTTAGTTGAATCACAAGCTTTTGATATGACAACAATTTATAAACTTAAACGCTTCCTACTCACTCCTTTTTACCTTATACTGAATTCCTTTCTAACCGACCACCGCAGAGTGAGGTGCGACAACGAATTCTCGAAAGACAGATACAAACCGTCATCTCACAAGGAAGCTTTCTTGATCCCATCCTTCATATAATTTATAGGCCTGACGTACCTATACACCCTAATACCACCATCACTACCTAGACGAACGATACTGCAATTTTGTCCTTTAACTCGATACCTACCCAAGCTATCTCCTACATCCAAGAACACGCAAAAATAAGACTGTATGAAAATGTATTCAGTGTACGTCCATAATGGGGGAAAAACAGTCTTGCGACAACAACGAGATGCCTATTTCCATTCAAGTGAAATACTTAGGACTATACGTAGAATGCTTACTAACATAAAATCCTCTTACAAACCCATACAAGACTTTACTACGACCACTTTGGAATACGGAGTGACATTGTGGGATTCTGCGAAGCCATCCAACATCCACCACATCCGATCTTTCAAATCAAACGTCAAAAGCCAAGATAAAAACATGAGAGTCTGGTTAGCATTCACATTAATAAATTACTTTTCATTTAACTAATCTTTAATTAAAATTTCGGTTGAGATAAAAAGTCAGTGTCACGAGCAGGAACCCACGACCTTCGGCTAAATACGCCGCTGCTCTGCCACTTGAGCTATCATGACTTCAATCCACTCGGACACCAACTTCCCATCTCAACCCAACCTTTTGAATTTTCCCCCTTTTTTCATTTTTCAAGGAAGCATTTATTTAGTCAATCGGACCACAAAACCTAATAGATCTAATAAATTACGTTTACATCACCCCAGAGACCCATGTTTCTCAGAGTAATTTGGGGATAATCCCCTCCGTTCAGGCAAATAAATACATTCGGTCCAACAAACAGATCTTCCATAAGATACCTCGATCCACTCGGACATCAACTTCCTATCTCAACCCCACCTTATGAGTTTTCCCTCCTTTTTGCCATTTTTCAAATGTCGTATAATCGGATTGGATTTTCGACGACAAATGAAATGGCCACGGAGAACTTTAGTGAAGTGTACTTCATTTTAATCATTAAATTCACTAATTCACTAATTTCGTGGTCCGCTTGACCAATTAATACGTTACAATTAATTAAGGTTTTTAGTTGAGATGAAAAAAAAGTTAATGGCACGAGCGGGATTCGAAAAATGGCAAAAAGGAGGGAAAACTCATAAGGTGGGGTTGAGATGGGAAGTTAGTGTCCGAGTGGATCGATAGCTCAAGTGGTAGAGCAGCGGCGTATCTAGGGTTCGAATCCCGCTCGTGCCATTAACTTTTTTTCATCTCAACTAAAAACCTTAATTAATTGTAATAATTTTATTTTGTATACATTGTGAAATAGTAACTTGTGTATAACCTCTAATTGATATTCCCAATTTAAAACATTGCATAAACAAATATTTATTAATAACATAAAGAAATATTTATGAGACAAATTAAGAGCAGAATTGTATTTTACCGAGAAAACGAAAAAAAAGTCAATTGGATGAAATTTTTTGCTTGTCAATGTATTAACATTTAAAGTTTTCCAAATATAATTCTAATCAAGTTGCAATTGTTAAACTTTTTTTTGTAGACATGCCTACATGAAAAATAATATTATGGTATGCACAAATTTAGTTAGAGAAAAAAGAAACGTTCTTTAATTGGGTATAAATATGATTAAATTGATTCTATCGGATACAATGCTAATAATAAAATTGGTTAGCACATTTGTAAAAATTTAAATGTTTTTTCTAGGAAGTTATACGAATTTCGCCTTCTGATACTGTGAATAACAGCACGTTTGTTTTATTTACCAACTCGAAGGAACTGAAAAGAATACGAACTCGGTTAGGAAATGTAAATAGGCTACTATAACGAGAAGGCCTTTGGGGGATGGGCGTGAGAGCGGCGTCGCACGGCGCGATATGTCAAGCTGCTGCCTCCAGGGGTATCTGGAATTCCTCGGTGTTACGGAGATCTGGGTCATATGCACCACCTTCCTTCCGCTATCGGAAAGGGGCCGTCTTCGTCTGTTCTGAGTCCTATCTGGAAAGGACATTCGTCCTAAGACGTGCTACAACCCCTAAGTATCTGCCCATTCATCACTACGGGAAAAGCAAATCCCTCATACATACAAGCACATCTACTACCTTTTCCTTCACACTTGAACGATAAATAACTCATAGGTACATTCATCTTGCCATCTTCAAGCCATTTAAAACCTTTAAAATCTCCTAGATAAGACATTACCAATTTAAATTCCCTTGATCGCGAAACAAACTCTTTCACGCTTACTTTTAAGCTTCAAACCGATTCCGATTTCATTACGCAACATATCAATAAATATGAATGAATAATGAAGCCAAGATTGTTTTCTTAGTTGTGAGAAAGATTAAAACAGTAAATTTTTTACCTGATATTACTGAATATGAAAATAAATCTTCCAATTCTGCAGTAAGATAAGCAAGAGCTGTGTTATTAAATGGCAGTGATTTAAAGTTCTTTGATTGAAAAATTGGTTTTCTAAATATTCGAACAAAGTGCAGAAAATTTCACACGGTCATTTGACCGTGGGACCGTTCGGTGGTAAAGAGTCCAGTTTTGGCTCCTATCGCCAGCGATTTAATGGTTTATGGAATTGCTTATTTTACGATCTCACTTTCTAATAGAGATCATCCGTGTTAGTTTTTCACATGAGAACTTCATGTTACCGGGACTAATTGATCGAATTAAGCTCGGCTGAGTTTGATGTTCTTAACATTCCCTGATAAAACTTGGCCGAGCCTAATCGAATTACGAAATTTGGTTAATTGAAGTGCTTCTACCCTTCCACCACTCCAGTTCCGCCAGTCCATGGGGGAAGAATCTTATTATTTCATTTTTAATGAGAAGGGGGATGGGCGGTAATTTGGGATTTTTCTAGAGCTACTTTACTCTCGTAAACATTTATTACCTCCAAGGGAAAATTCTTTCATTGAAGCCTGAAATCACCGGTAAAAATTTCATCCCATTAATTTTAACAGAAAACTGACAAGTATGCCCAAATTGCAAGTGGATAAGAATGGTTTATTTTAGGAATAACAATCAAGATTCGCCTATAAATCGATAGAATCAGCTAACGAAAATACTTTATTTGCCGGCTTCCGTTATATCATAATATGCATAAAAATGCGGGAGAGATTAATCTGTGTAAACTAAGTTAAGTTTATAACTAAGTTAATAAATAGTAAAAAGTAAATAAATAATTAATATATTATATGTTTTTGGTTGATCCTATTAACTAAAAAATGTGACGCGAGCAGGACTAGAACCTAGATTGTCAAGACTAGACTCATCATCTCAACCTACAACGTTTTTTGCATTTCCCAATTTTTGCCAATATTCAAAATTAATAAATAATGATTATCTAGAGATCTTGGGATGCGGTCTGGTGTAATGTATGTTTAGAAAAACATTTTCTTTGTCGTGCCAACGTTTCGATCTTTAATGAGATCATCTTCAGGGCCTAGGATCTATAAACATTTAAATTATACAATTACACGTAGGATGTGAAAATGAATTTTAAAATCAAACATATGTAAACAAAAAACTTAAAAAATGTTTATAAATCCCAGGCCCTGAAGATGATCTCATTAAAGATCGAAACGTTGACACGACAAAGAAAATGTTTTTCCAAACCTATATCACACCAGAACGCATCTCACGATCTGAAAATAATCATTAATTAACGATAACTAAATACTACACATTAATAAATAATATTATTTAGTTTTTTCAGACATTAGAAAGCACTTCGTATTGATATTTATATCTTCGAGTCAAATGTTAATTTAGTTAAAAAATAAAGTTTTCAAAATATAAAGTAAACCAACGAAGTCGAATTCGGTATACCGAAAGCAGGATTCTTATACACTTTTAAGAAGCATCTAAATGAACCAAACCCCCGGCTTTTTTACGCCATGCGGAGCTGTAATAAGAAAAGTTCACCGCGGTCCACCCCGCCTTCCTGCTTCACCATCACAGCCTTTATCCGCTACTTACCCTTACTTTTCCCGGTTACTTATCCCGGGTTAACCAACCGTTCCTAAATCTATATAATACCTAGAGTGTAAAGGCCCCAATCTCGCTTCTACTCACTTTTCCCGATTGATGATATGTCCGGAGTGATTTTCACGAAGCCCGGCCCGTGTCGGGGCAACAAATGTAAAATTCAATACCACCTTGGTCGTTTATTATTAAATATCTTCTCGATCAATTACTTATACGTGGAATATATTTCATCGTCACGCTATTTTATATGTGGAAATGTTTTAAATTCGAATACAATGTATTTTTTTAACACTCAGAGACTTTGAACAAAGGTCAAGCCCTTTGATGCTATTAATTAAACGAAATTACTCGCCTGTAATTTTTTTTCTGAAGCCGTATGTAAATTTAATTTATTTTGCTGAAGGTAAAAAAAATCTTCTATCGAAAGAAGTTTTGTGTTCAATCGTCAGAAAAGTTACAAGTGACTTGACTCTTATTTATTCTATGTTTGAAGCTTCTGACAATAACGAACCTTCATTTAGCTAAAATTCTCCATTTTTATTATTCTTTCAACTAAATCAAATTTTGTATAAAAAATTCTTAATAGCACAATTTTACAACATCTAAACATCTGTATCAATGTTTTCTGATGTTTGCCGTTTTAAGCGTTAGTCGAAAAGTAGAACTTTACAAATATTAAAACAGACGTTGCAACTACTCAATTAATGTCAATGAGTGTGGTATTATTTATATAAATATACAATCAAGGTTTCCCGTGAACAGATGTCAGTACTTCAGGAGGTTATCCTACTTGTCAAGTAAGAATAAAAATTCCTGTGTCCAGCGCCTAATTTCCAGTTGTATTTGTGATATTTCACTTTTAACGGTACTTAAACATTTCACAACTAAATTTCACAAAGTCCCTCGTATCTTATAAAATGATGATTAATCCTACTGTAAATTTGATTACTTCAATGGAAAACAGAAAATCCTATGAGATTCATTTGGTTTTTTTATTGTAACCTTAAGCAAAAAAAATACAAAAATACTTAGGATATAAATTTTATCCTCTTTTTACGATTACATAAAAGTTGCGCTACGAGTGAGTTATAAGCACATGCACTTAATTTCTTCAAGATCAGTTACAACCAATGAAAAATTTTGATTCCTATAAATTTGATTTTTCAATTACAAACGAGTGAAAAAAATTATTCATTACCCCCAGGCTCTGAAGATGATCTCAATAAAGATCGAAACGTTGGCACGGTAAAGAAAATGGTTTTCTAAAACCTACTTCACACCAGACCGCATCTCACGATCTCCATATAATTATTCATTAACATTTTGAAACTTTCATTGAAAAATAATTAAAGCAGTACATAAATGACCATAAGAAAAAACAAAAAACAGAGTAAAATCTGTCAGGAAACGATGTCAGGCTTGCATTCTTAAAGAATGTGTATTTTGAACATTTAATTTTTTTTCTTGTGCTCACTTTTGTACCAAGGAGACTTTTTGTTCACTTCGTACTACTTTTTTTATTATCAGAAGTTTTAAAATTTTAATGACTTTTTAACCTTTTTTAAACAAAAAATCAAATTTTTCGGAAATAAATATTAATTGAACTTTGGTGATAACTAAAGCTCCGTATCTGTTAGTATTTACAGAACCGAGAAAATATTACTTGAAGTTTAGGCGAGAACTTTGGAAACTCATAAAAGTTTATCTTCTAAGTGATTTTGTGCTTTCTTTGGTAAGGTTACGACTAAAAATAAATCTCGTAGGTTTATGGAACAATGTTCGGAAAAGTATGCTGACAATTATTGAGAATCTGACTTCGGAGAACAGGGATGTTTTAGTTGTTTTTGTCAATCTGTCATGTTTCGTCATTCTCACAGCCTCGGATTCGTCCCTCGAGATGACTGGTCGGGATTGTCGGTCGTTTCGTTCGACGCTTGAACGGCCATCTCATCTCTTTTATCCACCTATAGGAGCCACACCCCCATTAAATGTAGAACTACGGTGACAATGGGTGGTATAGTGTGACCAAGGCGGGGGGGGGGTGCAACCTGAAAAGGTGAGCCTCCTGTCCTCGGTCACTTTCCTCTCTCAATCTAGGTCCTACGGCATACTTCTTTGAGATCTCTCCCAACCCTTGGATGCAAGGGGAGTATCCAGGCGCAACATGGTATTAGAGCCTGTCTGGATAGATGGAGGAAGGTGCGTAACCATTTGAACTACGGGCTAGCAGTAAACGTTCCAAGTCCAAACCCCGCTACATGGAAATGGACTTGAAGTGCCTTAGTGATGAAGCTTCTGACGAGAACTTTGTGTGAACCTGTTGGTCGGGGGTACCGTTATCGGTTTCCTTCTGAGAGCAGTGGTCCTCTCGGGGGTGGTTAGGCATTCCACTTTAAAAAAACCGCGGCCGGAGCGAATCCGGTAGTTCTTACGCTGGAGGAGCCCAAATACTCGAAGATAGAGTTCATTCTCTATCTAGGAAGCTCGGCTGGACGACCCAGGCCGATGCAATTCAGGCACTTGGGGTTACCCTTTCCGAGCGGCAAGCGCCCAGACCTTGCTTCTGAAAGGGCAAGCGGAGAGTGAGGTCCGTCTCGGTGCGTCATGTATCATCTTGAAAATCAAAAGATCCGGGAGGGCCGAAAGGCTAAGTACCGACGTTAAACATCCTCATGCCCTTTTAAGAGCTAACGAGTACATACTGGAACCTGATGCCCCATTTTTGGGGATTCCTTGACTACTGAAAATGGCGAGAAGGTGAAACGTTTCTGACTTGTCAAAACGACAAGGATAGACATACCAAATTGATCGGAAAATTAACAAACTACAAATTATTATTGCGTTATGATTATCCTATTTCCTTGTACAGTTAGAAAAATTTCATATTTTCTTTCCTGCATAATAGTAATTTTTTAATTTTACAACATATAAAATATTCGTTTCTGCCACTATATTATAACTTGCAGTTATATTATCGTTTACAAAAAATTGATTTCGATATAATTTGCCTTTTAATTTTTGTGCGAATTTTCAAGATCCGTTTTTCTTCAGAGGTCTAATCAATTGCTCGTTTATGACTAAATCCGTCCGTGATTATTTCCCCTGATGCTTCTATGTTCTTTGTTTTTTTTTGTTTTTACCGCTTCATTTTGTAATTCTCTAAGACCTTATTAAATAACTTGTCTCCCTTCCAATCTACTCTTATTGTTTTTAAGCTCGTAGCCTTGTTGTTGTCCGAACGCTTTATTCTGAATAATTATTTTGACTTCTTTTACAAGCATTGTAATACGGTTAATTCATTTCATTAATTATTTCCTTCTTCAATTTCTTCTTTTATTCTCTCTTCACGAAAATTTCGATCAATAGTCCTATTGAAAGCCTACTTTTAAGTTAAATCATTTAAATATTTTGATACTCACGGTTGTCATTACCTTGATTTCGTAAATAAGATATGTTGGAAAAACTTACAATTACTAAAATTTCTGACTCCAACTCTGTTCTCTATAACTGTATTGAATCTTATTGAATTCTTGGTTCGGACTTTTTTTCATCAAAAAAGCATCGACATAAAGGCGAATCAATTAGTAGCGCTAATTAAAGAAGAGAGTTAGATTAAACTTTTCTGTTGTTTCATTATCAATTTCTTTTTTTTTTGGTGGGGGGGGTTAGCTGTTGGATGGCTAGAGAAAGGGAGAGAGAGAATTGAAGAAATGAGAATAAAGTGGAGAAAAGTAAGTCTCCCTCTCGAGTTTTAATTGAGAATGTTCAACAAATAACTTTTTCTCCGTAAAACAAACCTACAAGCCTTTAAAAAAAGGAGGACACAGATTTAATGGCATTACAAGAAGGACCGCAATAAAATCTCATATTCGACTTTTGAGGCTTTTGTCGACGGTTGTTAGATCATAAAAAATGAATTGTAACTGCTGTCTGAAATCAATAGCGAAGATAGATGGACCACCGGTGACCAACTCCATCTCAACTGTTTTTAATATGCACTATGTAATTTGCAAGTTTAAATGGAGTTTGTAAATTAACTGAAGGGGTGATTCGGTTTTTACGATGGCAACATTCTATTCCGCACGTTTTATTTTATAACAATAAATTTTCCTTTACTCCCAACATGGGTATCATATTTTGTCAGTTTTTATTAAATTATTATGTTATACTTTTACATTAAATATAGATAAGGCCTAATTATAATTTAACAGAAAACACTCAGTTCTATCGTCGAGCTTTCGAGGAATATATTTCCTTCATAAAAATTGGAAACTATTGTCAATAATCTATCATGGCAATTGTCAAATTGACTTTAAGGTATTTAGCATAATAATCGAGATTATTACCTAGAGACCACCCTTACTTTCCACATTAAACATGGGAAGATGCCGCTTCACCCTAAAAACACACCCAGTAAAATTGATTTTAGTACGAACTAAAAGGTTTGCATGGAAAATAAGCTTATGATTGTACAATAGACCATGTCAGACCTTGGGAAAGACACGAGCTATGTCGATTAAAGCCCCAGTGCAATTTCGCTCTACGAATTTATTTTTACAATATATTTTATAATTAATTACAGCTACTGCATTCTTTTTACTATAAACAGGGGGTCCCGCACATAGATTCAATATTTCAAAAGGATATCCAACATGACAAATCGGAAAAAAAAGTTCTTATTGTCCAAGTCTTATATTCTGAATTCGACTTTACTATAAGTTTACTTCATTTCGCAACTTATTCCATAAAGTCTTCTGAATTTCAATGAATTTCATTTTTTTGTGAGTGTGATGACACCGATGGAACAAGCGTTAAAACCACTGAGTTTTAATTTATCTTTTTATTTATTTATATGTTTTTAGTTGTTCTTAAAACACAAAAACGGTTATTTAAACTGATTTTTAATTATTATCTAAACGTAAAGGTCAGTCATATGTAAAATTAACGATTGATCGCTAAAAATGTGATTTTTTGGTTACAAACAATTCAAAATGTTAGTTATTAAGATTTTAAAGCTTTTATTAAGTAATGAAAGTAATACAAAATAAACGTATTTACAAAATAATAAAAAAAGTCTCTTTCGTACAAAATTGAGCAAAACAAAAACTTTCCAAAAATTTTGATCTCTTAAAGAATGCAATTAATATTATTTTAATTTGCAAAGCTTTTTGTTTTTTTCTTTTCGTTTTTGGAGAGATTAGGAACATGTACTTACTATACAATGTGGAACTTTTCTGTAAAAGCTCTATCTTTCAGTATATACACAACCAAATATATCTTACTTAAGCTTATATATATATNTAATATAATATATTAAAATATCAAATTAAACCCACTTGGTTTTGTGATGTTCTTTTCGTTAGTCTAATCAAATATACAGTGAAATTAACATTTTAAGGATCTATATGGAATAAATTTGTAAGAGGTTGAAGTATCCTGAAAACTGGAATATCTCAAATACAATTGACGATCAGACTTTGAACAATAGGGACTTTGAAATTTTGTATAATTTCCAGAAGTAAAGACGTCTGATTACGATACACTGTATATTATGTAATGAGAGTTTGGACCCATTGCTGTTCTCTCAATTCTACAAGGACTAATCATGGACTAGGAGGTCATGAGGCCATCTCCAATTAAGTCGCTTGATGGGGTTACAGGGGTGTTTCTATTGGATAAAAATTGGCTCCATCGATTAGGACGAGAGAAGGGTTTTGACGCGGTTTTTTTGGTACGAAAGGGATGTTGAGGTCATTACGAAGGGTGATGTTCGTGATATAGGAACAGTGTATATTGAGACTGGAAGGACTGTATTATTTGAATGTCAAAATGTTTAGCTGGGCCCACAGTTCGGTGTGTAGATCCTTCCTTCATTCATTACGTTTCAATCGTCTGTGCAGGTTCCAGGTTAGTCGAAGGTCAAAAAGAGAACCTCAGAAACGCAGCCTGATTTAGGGTTGTTGAGGAATGTTAGGTGTTTTCCTTCGAAGGATAAATTTCACATTGCTACATGGTAGGCTTTCATTAGTTTTTATTCGGTAAATTTACTCTATTCGGCTATTTTCAGGTCATACCTAGAACTTGTCCGACGCAATTGCGGTATTGGGATCAGACGATGTGTCGTGGCAAGGTCGCAAGATAATAGAGCCGGGTTGTCCACGATATAGAGAATGTAAAAAGCTGAACTATCATGATCGAAAAAATCGTTCGGTTAGAATCGTTCTAGGTAGAAGTGGAATATTAGGTTGAGAGTATCTAGAACGGCAGAATTTGTTTGTCAACTAGCCCTTGTAAAATATAAAATTAAGATTGATAAAACGATCATTTTGCATTTTTTTTAAACTATATCTGTCTTGTAGAGAGGAATACAATCATTGTACAAATTAACTATTTTACGTACGATTAACAATAGTACATTAATTCCCTTTGCAGATGTCAAAGATTGAGACATTTATTAGTGAATACTGCGGTTCTGTCAGCTCACACTCCAATAAACTTTGGGTTATGAACACTTGTGAGAAAATTCACCGTAGAGGACGAAAGTTAAAAGGGGGAAAAAAGAGAAACAGGCCTGGTGAAGAAATAATTGAGGTTTGGAGTTTGGGGAAGAGATGAGATGAGAGATAAGCTTCTGGTTCCACTTTCGTCGGGGTTCTCTCGGTGTCTTTTGTTATCTTTGTGCATCGGAGGATCAGCTCAGACTACAAATGGAGAAGATTCACCCGGTTTACTGCTCGCCAGGGTAAACGGGGGCCACTTCGTCCTCCGACTTAATTTCGTTGCACCCCCTCCCCCGTTGCTCGCTTCAGCCCTTTCCAAGACATCCTTTTCTCTTTTAAAGTTTCTTCAAAATAACGTCCGAACTTATCTCTTTGAATGTCAACTATGTTTATTTACATAATGCTTCGACGGCTGCTAAGTGCTCGCAAATAGTAGAAATTCACTCTTTCAAAGTTGCTCTTTTAAGAAAAGACCCGTACCCTCTAAGTTCAGATGGTTTGTCTTCTAAAAAAAGAAGAAGCCTCATTCCAAATATATTTACTTTCCCAAAGACTGCATTTTTTAAAATAAATACAACTCATAATGTACTCAATAAAGAACTTAAAAGGGTTTTTAAACAAATTTAAAATACACGAACAATGCAAAACTTAATATTAGGTCGATCCGGCCCGGTGACGCTGTGCGAGCAGTAAAGAACGCTGTGGGAAAGCGTTGGCAGCGTCAGTGGGCCGGGTCGTCCGAGAAGCTTCTGCGAGTTAAGGGCACGAATGAACGATGGCCTCATGAGAATCTGAAACGAAATGAAAGGTGTTAACTCGGTTGAGGATTGGCCATACCCGCCTGACACACGGACATCTGCTTCTGGGTCAAAACCCGCGCAGGTGTCCCGCTTGTAGAGAAAGGTTGCTCAGTGTGTCTCATCTTGTCGAGGAGTGCCATGCCTGGCCCCCTACAGGGAGCGAGTAGGCATGAACCCCGACATAAAAACGGTACTCGGGCGAGCAAGTAAAATGTTGGATCCCCTATTCCGCTTTTTAAGAGAAACATGGGTGTTTCCTCAATTGTAAATAGTGTATAAAACGTGAATATCTGTAAATAAATGTATCTGTGTTGTGTTTTATTGTGTCGTGTATTTATTTGTAAGTAATTTATTTATTTGTTTGTTGTAAGAGTTTTATTTGTCTTTTAGACTCTAGATTGGCGGAATATTGAGTACCCCATCGGCCATACCAGTGCAGTGACAGGGGGCTGAAATGACTTTATTGTTGGAAGCCCCCGGAAAAAAAATAGCAAATACAAGATAAATTTTAAACTTTAAGTGAAAAAGTGGAAATAAAAAACTGTTGGGTTGTGATGTTTGTTAATCGACCTGCAGATAATATATGTAGAGTTTCAATCTTCGTAAAAGACCAAAGGTCAACTGTTGGGTTGTTTCACATAAAATGTCCGATTTTATAATTTCAGAAATTCATAGATGATATAGCGGTTTTCTGTTGTTTACTTCATTGTTTACATATTATAATTAAACAGTTATTAGCCCTCCACTTTTATTTATAATCCATTATATTTCGTTGTCTAATTGGCCAAATAACTTCTTTCAATTAATTAATCTTTATGTAAGGTATTGGGTGAAATGAAAAAGCTAGTGTCACGAGCGTGATTCGAACCCACGACCTAAGGCTAAATAAATACGTCGCTGCTCTACCACTTGAGCTGTCGTGACTTCGATCCTCTCGGACACCAACTTCCCATCTCACCTACCTTTCGAATTTTTCCTCCTTTTTGCCATTTTTCAAATGTCGTGTAATCAGGATTCTATTCTCGGCGACAAATGAAATGGCCACGGAGAGCTTTAGTGAAGATATACTTCGTTTTATTACTACTTTACTTACTAATTTATTACTTATTAAATCCATTATGGATCGAAGTCACTATAGCTCAAGTGGTAGAGCAGCGACGTATTTAGCCAAAAGTCGTGAGTTCGAATCCCGCTCGCGACACTAACTTTTCATTTCAACCAATACCTCGCATAAAGGTTTATTTATAATTATGAGCTCCCCAATCCATTACACACTTTTTAGTATATCTCCCAATATGAACATGGAAACACGCGATTTTCGTGTAATATTCCTTTAAGAGATTAAACTCGGTCACTCGGCAGCCCAGGCTACAAGAAACATCAGAAAGGCGTTTGTAGGGAGTGTAAATGAAGGGACCGTTCGACTTTGGTTTGCTAAGTTTTCGGAAGGGAATACCGGATTGGAAAACGAGCCCCGCGGAAGACGTCCAACTTTAATTGACACGAAGTCCTTAAGTTATTTTAAGGAAGAAAACTATCAAACAGTCAGAGGACTTGCAGCACAACTAAATGCACGTGCAGCTACCGTGTCAAGACAATTAAGGAACATAGGAATAGTAAAAAAGCTTGATCTATGAGTCCCTCATGAGCCCACTGAGCGACAGCATTTAAAGCGTCTTGAGACCTGAGTTTCGTGGCTCGCCAGGCAGAAAACCGAGCCTTTTCTTGAAAGAATAATCACTTGCGATGAAAAATGGATGCATATGACAATCAGCGTCGGTCAGGGCAGTGGTTAAACATCGACGAAAGACCCATGCCAAAACCAAATTTACACCCAAAAAATTGATGGTGACCGTTGTCCATGGCTGAAATTATTCACTACTCCTTTTTGCCTAGAGGTGAGACCATTACTTCTACATCGTACTACAAGGAAATTGACGAAATGCGTAAAAAATGAGTCAAAAAACAACCTGCATTTTAAATCGGAAAGGTCTTTTACTCCTTCGCGACAATGCCAGGCCTCATGTTTCAAAACATACTGTAAACAAATTGAAAGAACTTGACTACGAAGTTCTTCAGCATCCACCTTATCTCTAGACTTGTCTCCATCAGATTTACACCTCTTTAGGAATTTAGACAACTTCGGCAACTGAAATATTTTCGAAAATGATGTCCCAGTCCAAAAAGCGTTTTCAGATTATGTTTCATTTGAAAGCTCAGAATTCTGTTCCAGCATAAAACAGTTGTTCATGCGTTGGGAAAAATGTGTAGAAAATGAAGGTAAACTTCGAATGAAATGATTTTGTTTTATATAGCAATTTTACTTTTAAAAAAAACCTTTATCCTGGAAACGGACATTACATGTGAAACAACCCAATAATTTCATTGATTTATTATTTTTTTAGGCAAAGTTACATTCGATGGTGGTTTGAGGTTGAGTCCTTCCCATGGCACTAATTTTTCAAAGTAATTAATAAATCAAAACAATTACTTCGATTAATTATACTTTTTATCTAAGGTCCTGATTCAGATTGAAAAGTTATTGTCAAGAGCGGGATTCGAACTGTGTTTTGTGAATGTTATTATCATAAAAGTATAAATCTTAATTTAACAGCGTCTAACACGGATTGAACATCTGCCGTAAAATTACAAATTGAAGTGAAAGTTCAATCTGTAAGTGGCTTAAATATAGTGAATAATTTAAGCAGTAGTATTATTAGAAATCGCACAACAAGTCTTCAAATTAAAGTTTAATCAATTTAAATTAAATATCCATGGTAACATTCCAAGAAGGGTAGATTATCTAAAACAACGTTACTAAAAAGAAGAGTCTATAATAACCAGTCTTATATTGTAAAGGGATTTAATTGAACATGGAAAATAGCCTTCTCGTATTTTTTACGTCGACCCATCAGCACCGAACGATTGCCGAACCAGGGGGAATCGGGTCGGAATAAAAAGCTTTTAGCTTCGAGGGTGCTAAAGAAGAAGCCAGAGGTGAGATTGGATTCAATTAGGTTGTCATTTGCAACGGGCGATCCTCAAGTGCGAACCCTCGTGCCCATGTGGGACCGAGAGCCGAGGGAGGTTTTCCATGTATGCAAAGTACATATTTGGTAGTTGGAGAAAGGTCCCAGGACGGATTCTCCCCCTCTACGGAATCAATGACCAAAAAATTGCTTTTTTCGTCGTCTTTTCACATTTAAATGCAATGTTGTAAGAATAACACGCCTAGGCTGCTCTCAATAAAAGTACTCAGAGAGTGTTAATCCAATTTCTAATCTAGTCCACAGGCAAAAACTATCATAAATAAACGATAAAACTGAAAATCAATTAATTTCCTTTCGTATTGTCCTTCCAACAATAGATCAAACCCAACAGTCTATAGGGTTTATTCAATAATTCATTAGATTTCGAGGTCCGATTGACCAAATAACCTCTTTCACTTAATTAATCTTTATGTCAGATATTGGTTGGGATAAAAAAGTCAGTGTCCCGAGCGGGATTCGAACCCACGACCTTCGGCTAAATACGCTGCTACTGTACCACTTGAGCTATCGTGACTTCGATCCACTCGGACACTAACTTCCCATCTCAACCCCACCTTTTGAATTTTCCCTCCTTTTTGTCATTTTTCAAATGTCGTGTAATCTATTCGATTCTCGACGACAAATGAAATGGCCACGGAGAGCTGTAGTGAAGATATACCTCATTTTGCTTATTAAATCCATTCGATTTCGGGGTCCGATTTATCTTAACCAATACCTTACATAAAGATTAATTAATTACTTGAAAGAGGTTATTTTGTCACTCGGACCACAAAAAGGAGGGAAAATTCAAAAGGTGCGGTTGAGATGGGAAGTTGGTGTCCGAGTGGATCGAGGTCACGATAGCTCAAGTGGTAGAGCAGCGGCGTATTTAGCCGAAGGTCGTGGGTTCGAATCCCACTTGTGACACTGACTTTTTTATCTCATCGAATACCTTACATAAAGTTTAAAATAGTTTTTTTCAAATCGAATAGAAAAAGAAAGTACGATGTTCCTGATGGTAAAAATAATTAGTAATTAAACGAATGGTTTTATAAACTTTCAACAAGATTTCCTTTAATTAAGGTAATTACAGGGTGAAGACTTTTTATGCCCTACCTACACCTAAAGCGTTCCGACCCCGTAGCTAGGAACATTTAGACCGTTGACGGTAGAAATTGCTCATTTACCGTCTCAAATCTACCGAACTGCCCCTTTCTACGTTGCAACTCGTTAAGTATAAAGCCCCATTAGGAGTTTTATTGATACATAAAGTTTATAAAAATTATTTACATTTAGTTCTATGTAAAGCATTGACGGATAAGTGGAAGGGTTACGTGATAAAGTGTTGGGTTGGAGTGATTTAAAATTTAACTCCCCTCGGTGGGCTCAGAAAACAATGACTCGAAGAATAACTGTATTTTTTGTTGTTTCGATATTATTATAATGAACTATACTCAACGTAGCATTTCGTATCTGCATTAATTGGTCTCTAATCATTGACCCGTCGGTTATCAGTAGCTTTGAAAAGTTCTGTAAACTAATAATTAACAGTACAATGTGAAGCAAGAGAGGCGAACTTAGAACTTAACCGGATGGCGGATTTAGTGTCAGAAGCAGAACTCTGTTCAGAGCATTGTCAAAGAGAACCTCGATAAATAGAGGAACCCTTCACGGATCGAACTGCCGCTTTCGCACACATTAAAAAAAAGTCAATTCACTTGAATTGAGATGGGTAACATAGTTGTTTGATTTGCTTTTAAACATTCTACGCGTGGAAGGGGCAATAAATAATTACGTTAAGAGATCAAAATTTCTAAATTCTCTTAAGATTATACAAAGAAGATAATTCAGTTTTGATCTAGTAAATCACCTTTACTTTTCTTACATGCGTTGGGAAGCGTTTTGCTCATATCGCTACGAGGTTACAGGGGTTAAAATCGTTTAAAAAATATTTTTCAACCGTTATGTAAAACTGGCCGGCACAAAAGAATTTTTAAAATTATTAAATGAACGAGAGTTTTGGAGAACCCCTGGGCCGCATTAACGACCGTCATTGAGCTTAATTGTGCATCCCTGGTGGTCGATTTGGCGAAAACCTGAAAATTACGGCTTAAAGTGGCCAACCGCTACGCGAACTTTAGTCGGTCCTTTTTGTTCATCGTGGATTCACAAATTGAACAGCAAAATTCTTCACAGCTATTGTGCATCTGTTTATTGTGAGTCTTTTCTCGCCAATTTTCATTACTTTTTTAAATAATTAAAATACTTTGGGAAATTAGAGCTTTCGAAAATATCCACTTCGATATAAGTGGATACTTACAGGTATTTTCTACCCATAACACATAATACACTGAGGATATTTTTCCTTTTATTCTAAACTATTACGGCTTGAAATTGAAATAAGAAATGCTCAAGATTGATATTATACTTTTATCTGTTTGCCTGTAAAAGGAAGTAATGTATAACAAATGTGGCTGTTGGTTTTGTATACTTGCCTGAATGTGATTGTAAACCTCTACTGCATAGAAGAAATATAGTTTTTTTTTTGTCTCTGTTTGAGAAGGTGAATGCGTAAGTGAGTGTTGCAGTGTAATAAAGGTAATAGTTTCTTTTGCTTTGTGGTTCTTGTTGTTTTTTTTACGAGGCTTCGCAACAGCAGAGGTTATAAAGCAGGGCCGCTGGATTCGAACCCGGGACCTTCACCTTACAGTGATGAGCGCCGTGTCAACGCCTAAACCGTCGTGGCCACCGACGCCCCCGTTACTTTGTGGTTTTGTTGTATATGTATTTGTGAATGAGCGTGAATATGTGTTGTATAAAAAAATGTGGTGGTTATTTGGTGATTGTATTTTTAGAAGCGAATGTGTGTTGAGTAGAAAAGTTGTTAGTTGTGTACTGTGTGTATTTATGAATGTGAATATGTACTAAATTGAAGAAATGGTGGTTGTTTGGTTTCGTGTTTGTGAGTGTGAATGTGTACTGTGTAAAAAAGTGATTGATGTTTTGTGACTGTGTTTGTGAATGTGACTGTGAACTGAGTAGAAAAAGTAGTGGATGTTTTGTGTTTGTGAATGTGTACTAAATAGAAGAAATGTTGGTTGTTTTGTTTCGTGTTTGGGAGAGTGAATGTGTACTGAGTAGAAAAAGAGATACATGTTTTGAACCTTATTTATGAGTGTGTTTCTACTGAGTAGAAAAAGTAGTGGATGTTTGTGAATGTGAATGTGTACTAAATAGAAGAAATGGTGGTTGTTTTGTTTCGTGTTTATGAGTTTGAATGTGTACTATGTAAAAAAAGTGATGGATGCTTTGTGACTGTGTTTGTGAATGTGACTGTCTACTGAGTAGAAAAAGTAGTGGATGTTTGTGAATGTGAATGTGTACTAAATAGAAGAAATGGTGGTTGTTTTGTTTCGTGTTTATGAGTTTGAATGTGTACTGTGTAAAAAAGTTATTGATGTTTTGTGACTGTGTTTGTGAATGTGACTGTGTACTGAGTAGAAAAAGTAGTGGATATTTTGTGTTGGGAATGTGAATGTTCCTAAATAGAAGAAAGTGTTGGTTGTTATGTGTTTGTGAGTGTGAATTTTACTAAATAGAAGAAAGTGGTGGTTGTTTTGTGTCCTTGTTTGTGAGAGTGAATGTGTACTGAGTAGAAAAAGAGATACATCTTTTGAGCCTTATTTATGAGTGTGAGTGCGTAATTGTCTATTGTATGATAAAAGTGTTTGTTTATTTTGTGTGACTCTCTGGATAGGTGAATGAGTATCCATTGTGTTATAAAAGTGATTGTTTATATTGCGTTCCTCTTATTATTTGTCAGTGTGAATGTGTACTATTTAATCAAATTGCCTGTTAGTTTTTGTGAGTGTGTTTGTAAATGGGAGTGTGTGAGAGAAAGTGTGAAAAAGGGGTTGCTTGTTGCACGCGTAAGTCTGTTCGTAAATTAAAGGGTCTGAGTGAATATACAAAAGTGTTTTTTAAGGATTGTCTATAGTTGTTAGTGTGAATGTGTATTGAGTACAAAATGTGTGTTAATGTGTTTATATTTGTGGAGGTGAGTTTATATTTGTCTGTTTATTTTTATTAAATTTCTTTTGATTTATTTCTGAAGGTAAATTCTAACCAATTTTTTAATAATGCATTATTTATATTGTACAGAACCCAAATCGAAATTAAACTTTTAAATTATTTTTCCGTTTTTAACAAATTGCGTTGCTATCATTACAGCATTTCTTTTTGTTCGTTAATTTTTTTGTTTTTTTCAACTAATTGGAAGTGGATTCCTTCAGCACTTTTGCACCGCCCATTCCATTGATCTCCAACATTTGTTTGATCCCTTTGTTCCACTAGGAGCAATTATTTATTAAACTGCCTCTCGAAGAAAAACACGCTCATCGGTAATATTTGATAAAACACGCCGCTCTTTGCCGTACACATGATCGACAAATATTGATTTTTATTGTGTGTTTGAGACAAACAGTTCAACCATTTAATATACAATGTAATTTCATGAATCAAGATAAGCAGGTCACTTTTATATTTCGCAGTGAATGTTTTAAAAATATTTGTTTCTTAATATGTCATAGGATTTTAATAAACACCTAGTAACTTCTTTTATTACAGAGTAAAATTTTCGGATAAATAATTAAATATTGGTTGTCATAAAGGAAACTTTATGTAACTAAGCAATTGCCATCTGTAAATATGTTCTGATTCATTTCTAATAATTACCTCTCTAAAGATAACACAGTCTGTAAACTAAACATAAAATTATTTTAATTATATTTATTATAATTATGACTGGATTGGCTAAACGATCTGTTTCATAGCTATATGTAAATAACAACTGTTTTACAACCGAGCTTTTGGCGACTGTACCCCCATCCTAACCACTTTACAAACTATAATCAATAATTTAGTATTAAGTGCAATAATTTAGTTCTAATTGGAATTGGTATCTTCCAATAGGCAGGTAATTGTCTTAAGAACCAATTCTACCATAATCATATGTACTTAATGTATTCGTGGCGATAATATTAAAAATGAACTGAAATTCTTTTGTGAAAAAGTGATGAACAAATGTACAAATAAAACAAATTTTAATCATTATTTTAATCTTATCTTCTTTTAATTGTATATCATATATTGATCACTATAAAACATACCAAATGAAAATTATTATTACAACCTTTTTTCAAGATTGAGCAAGAGAATTTTTTACAATTTGAATTTCCTTGTACACGAAAGTATGTTTCATGAGAATTTGATTAAACCTACTTCTTAAACAGAAGACATTTTCCTCAGGCTCCATACACTTCGAAATTCTTAACTATCCTTAATTTCGAATATCTTCTACGTAGGTATTTTTTCCTCTAGCAGTCTCTACCTAGATACATCAGTTTGAAGCTCAGTTGACATTGCTGTTGAGTTTGCAAAGCCTAAGTATATTTTTTATATTTATATTTTTGGATAGTTAATGCGAAAGACCTTTTTAATATTTGTATGTTTTTCATTGACCTACTGTCAGCATGAATTTTATGTTCCAGGCAGTTAGTATAATTTATTAAATCAATGACGTAAAGGTAAAATATGTACCATTACTCATTAGCTTCATGATATGAGTATGTTAAACAATTTTGCTCTTTTTTATAGTAGTCTTTTTTTTTATAGTAACGGTTTTTGTCTTTGCCAACATTGACTCTGTCAGAATAGAAATGAAATCATGAACATATTTGCAGATGAGCTTTCATCGAGCTTTCACATCGAAGAGAACTTTGGCAAAGGTCCAATCCGGTAGGTCATTCCTAATTAAATTAGCTAATTGGGGAGAAAGAATTCCGCCCATTGCTGTACCCCCAACTGTTTTGATAGAAAAGCTTCCCAATCAAGTCCTATCCTTGCTGTTTTGGTCTGTCAGACGCGTTTGGGCATTTCGCCATCTTTAGTTGGTCTGCGTTGTTTTGACCCTTCTGTTCGTTTTCTGACATAACTCAGCCAACAAGTCAGACAAACTACAGGTTCGTCACACCCCAGACGTCGTCAATAAATGACGAAATTTATGATGGATGGCGCGGATGCGAGGGAGTTGTACTCCCCGGGCAATGTAGCCTTCCAGCTTAATACTCTTTTCCTCCCTATTTCACATCAATTGACTCGATTCTTCTCTCAAAAAGTATTAAATCATCGACTGTCATTGTTGCACTTCTTTTACCTGGTTCTTTTTGATATCCTATGTTATGGCTACATTGAAAGGTTGCCAGTTCGATTTTAACACGGGTGCCAGTTTCTTCTTCCTCATTGAATAATAAATCGGATCTTCGTTGAATATGCTCCTGCTGTGCAGGTGTTTTCTATACCGGTATACAATCAATCCCCTGAGTTTTACCCTGTCTAACTGCAACATTGAGTCTGTCCGTTTCTATAACCCTGAGTTTACTTTGTCTATGACCTATGTCGTTCGTACATTTCTCTGTTTTGTGGGGCTCACTCTGTGATGGAGAAGTCAATGTTTGATCGAGATCTTAATTATAGGTTCTGGGGCAATTGTTCGTATTAATGTCTTAAGTGAAGTTATTAAAATGCAGCATGTCATCGCCTGTCATTGATGCAATTCTTTTTCCTGTGTCTTTCTGGAAAATATATCTCTATTGACCTTTCGAATAGAATATGGGTGGTAGTTTGTTCCTTCTCATTAAAAAACCTACAAATCGTAGTCTTGTTGAATATACCGTGTTGTGTAGTTATTTTCTCAAAAACTTAGAGCAATATAGTGGCTTATCAAGCACTTTCTATCGTATGCCGCAGTTCTTCAACTGAAGTTGCTAAAAAATATAAAACACGTATTTTTAGTTTTGTATTTGGGTAACGTCATTGGATCAAGAGAAATTCAATCGGCCATCTAAAAAGGACACCTTCTTGAGTATCTCATAACCACAAAATTTAGTTAGTTATTTCAAGTATAAGAGGCGAATGTGAAAAATTATGTTTTGTTTGAATATATTTATTAGCTTACAATTAATTAAGGTTTTTTAGTTAAGATAAAAAAGTCAATGGCACGAACGGGATTCGAACCCACGATCTTCAGCTAGATACGCCGCTGCTCTACCACTTGAGCTATCGTGACCTCGATCCACTCGGACACCAACTTCCTACCTCAACCGCACCTTTTTGAATTTTCCCTCCTTTTTGCCAATTTTCAAATGTCGTGTAATCGGATTGGATTCTCGACGACAAAGTAAATGGCCACGGTGAAGTATACTTCATTTTAGATCATTAAATTCACTAATTTCGTGGTCCGCTTGACCAATTAATACATTACAATTAATTAAGGTTTTTTAGTTGAGATAAAGTCAATGGCACCAGCGGGATTCGAACCCACGACCTTCTTGGAAAATGGCAAAAAGGGAAAATTCAAAAAGGTACGATTGAGATGGGAAGTTGGTGTCCGAGTGGATCGAGGTCACGATAGCTCAAGTGGTAGAGCAGCGGCGTGTCAAGCTGAAGATCGTGGGTTCGAATCCCGCTCGTGCCATTGACTTTTTTATCTCAACTAAAAACCTTAATTAATAGTAATATATTAATTGGTCAAGCGGACTACGAAATTAGTGAATTTAATGATTTAAAATGAAGTATATTTCACTAAAGCTCTCCGTTGCCATTTCATTTGTCGTCGAGAATCCAATCCGATTACACGACATTTGAAAAATTCGAACTGAAAACCTTAATTAATTGTATTATACACAGTATATTACTATTGTTGGCCATTTTAGTCATTATAAGGTTTTCAGTTGACATAAAAAAGTTGAAAAATGGCAAAAGGAGGGACAATTCAAAAGGTGGGTTGAGATGGGATTTTAGTGTCCGAGTGGATCGAGGTTACGATAGCTCAAGTGGTAGAGCAGCGGCGCATCAAGCTGAAGATCGTGAGTTCGAATCCCGCTCGTGCAATTGACTTTTTTATCTCAACTAAAAAACCTTAATTAATTGTAATGTATTAATTGGTCAAGCGGACGACGAAATTAGTGAATTTAATATTTATTAGCGTGAATGGTATGGTATGGTAATGGGGATCTCAGTGGAATATTGTGTTCCCTTGAGTACCACCTAACTTAGATTTGGTACACATGAATGTGTTGTTTAAGCTTTATCATCGTAGGATAAATATTTTATGAGAGAAAAAAGTTCCACAATTTCCATGAGAAGTAAAACATCGCAAAGCCTCCTAAGGGTCGTTTGAACGGGAAGACTGGCAATTGCACTGTTTAAAAACAAAAAAACAATCTAAATTCATCCTCGACAACAAAATACGACTCAATATTGAAACCAGCGTGGGCATACGATACAGAACAATGGGGTTCAACCAAACCTTCCAATCTTCAACGAATCCAGGCTCTACAATCACGAATCCTTCGATCCACTGTCAACGCCTAGTTGTTTCCAACTGCACCATTCATAACGATTTAAGTTTTCCCTTTATAAAAGAAGTTGCAACGCAAAATTCCACATTAATCTCCAATGCCACTCTAATCCTTCTGATCTCTTCCCAGTAATCCTCCTCGACATCACAAGAAATTAAAATTTACTTTAATGTTTCATACAAAAATTATTTGAAAATAGTGTTACTGTTAAACAGTAATATTGACATTGAGGATCAAAAAGGGATTGTTAATAATTATAATTTGTTTAAAATAAATTATTAAGAGAAGGAAAACGTCTATCAATTTAGAAAAATCAACAAACAATTTTTAATTAATTTACTTACAATTATAAGCTTTTTTTAAATCGGTAAAGCGGCCAAACATTAATTTATAATTCCACGGTGAAAGATTAAAATTTCCTTCTCTATTGTTTGTAAATTATTACTCGGGCAAAAATACATAATTTCGAGCGGGTTTTATTTATAAAATCATCATTCCTTGAAAAAGACAAAATGAAATCATTGTACATTTACGTGATTTTCATCTGGTCGTTAGGGGGAAAATTACGGCAGACTTTAAATCCCGGCCGGTAAAACGTGCAAATATTTCCCTTCAATAAACTATGCATTTTAATTAGGCCCCGACAAGAATATCCGGCAAAAGATCCCCTTACATATTTTACAATATATAATATTATAACATAATCAATTTCTGTGTTGTACTATTATATGCATAGCAGATGACAGTAGTCTAACAATTGAACAACGATTAAAGAATAAGCAAATAAATTTTCCCAAAAATGGAGAAATTAAACGGATTTCAAGTTACAGTTTTAATGTTGCTTACACTAGTAATAAACATAATGATTTTTATAAAATAAAAATAATACTTTCATTTTTCATGTTTCATCTTAAAAATAAACATTTGTTAATTTGCTATTCCCGATCCCCTTTCTATTTCCAACTGGTCCTCCTTCCCTCCATACATTGAGGAGGCATCTGGTAGCGCCTATTGCGAAGTGGCTCTAGCCATTTATTCAGATGGTTCCAAATCCGACAACGGTGTGGGCGCAGCCTTCCATATCCCAGCTAGTTCCTTCTCAAAACAATTCAAACTTTCCCGCATTCCTCCATTTTCACCGCTGAAGCTCTAGCAATCCTAGAATCCCTAAAATAAGCCAAATCAATTAATCCCCATAATCTAATTATCTTTTCCGACAGTCAGAGTGTCCTATCCGCCATTTCCAATATCCACAATTCTAACCACCCTTTAATATCTCATATATTTAACACCACCATTCAACTAACCAATAGAGGCACCGTAGTGCACATAATTTGGACTAAAGGCCACAGCAACAACAAATTTAATGATGAAGCGGACCGGCTGGCCAAATCTGCGGCCTCCGCTGGCATTCCCTGCTCTATTATCTCCCCTAGAGATCTTAGAGCCTACATAAACAGTTACTGCAGGCTCCGTTGGCAAAACGAATACTCCGCAGCACAAAAGGAAAATTTTATAAATTCATCCAATCTATCATTCCTACCTTCCCTTGGTTCCGATCTTACAATAGACCTCGCCATTCCCTCACCTCTATAATTCGGCTTCGCCTAAACCACAATTGTCTTCCCTCCCACCTCTATAAAATAAATATCCTAGACTCTCCTGACTGTTCCTGCGACCCCTCGTGCATAGCTGATTGCTTCCATCAACCGAGAGTCCCTCTACAACACTCTAATTTCTAATAATATCCCTCTTCCTACCTCAATATCCGTTATACTCTCTTTTACCCGCAATCCCCAAATAATTTTCTCTCTCTCTCTCTCTCTCTCTCTCTCTCTAAACTTCTATCCCAAAATAATATAGTAATATAATACAACAAAAGTATACATTTCAATCTTAAAGTTTAGAGACTTGGCCAATATGCTAGACCATAACGCAAAAAAAAATAAAAAAATAAACATTTGTTCATTTATTCCCTCAAGAAAAAGGTAAATTGCAGAAACTTTTTGATTCATTTCTCAACTATGTTTCAATAAAGTCGATTTAAGACAACTATGTTACTTAGTCGATTTAAGAAAACAGCGTAAATACAACTAAAACATTTGGGTTGTGACGATAGTCTGTCGTCCGAATATTGTTTCAGGCCGTACACATTTTCCTACAAAATGTCCACCGGGAAGTTATCTCCGAAGGGTAATTTTGTATTCAGAGGCTGTTTGAGAAAACATCCTCTGGGACAGAACAGTGACACCCAGACCTGCGCTGGAGTGTTAAACTAGTCCAATTGAAATAACAATAAGGAAGATACAACCTCTTTTAGTCGGGTAAATTCAAATTAAATTAAAGACAATTAGAGTTGTTTTTTGTTTTTTCTCTCACATTCAGATTAAGACGAATTTAGATCAAACACTCGAAAACCGAATCAACTAACGTTGGTAAAAATCAACGCGTTACATCTACACAACGAGTTGTAAGCACGCAAACTGAAATTACAATACAATCAGTTTCTATCTCGATCGTTCGTGCTACGGAATATTCTACGGTTGTAGAATATTAGAAGTAAATTTTAAATAACTGTTTTTCTTTATTTTGTCCGATTCATTCAATTAATCATAAAGTAATAAGAATTAAACATTTCTCACCTGAAACAGGCTGAGAAATAAACTTTAACAATAAAGCTTCGTATAACTACATTTTTTTAAATGAACTCGTACTCACATAAATGTTCGAAAGTAAAATGATGAAAATAAATATAAATCTAATAACCTGCTTTTTATCTGTAATACCAGATATAATTTGTATTTAACTTTATTTTGGTAGTACTTCAAGCTTGCAGTCTAATTGACTAAAATATATCATACATTTCCTTTATTTGGGATATGTAGTCTAAACTAATCAGACCGATGTGCTTTTTACTTGTGTCGTTTAAAAGATCGATTTTGGGGTCATCCGTTTCCCCACATCAGTCTTGAGTATCTAATATGTACAGGTTTACGTATCATTTTACAAAACAATTCTTTTTACAATTAAATGTCTTTAAATATGATCAAATTATGTTAAGAAATCAGTCTGTTAAATAAAACAAGTAAAAAGCACATGGTAAGCTAAGTTCTAACACTTCCCAATTGAAGTAAATGAAAAAAAAATCAGCCCGAAAAAAGAAGAAAACAAAATTTTATATATATTCTGATGATTATCTTGTTTAATAAAAATGACTCAAAGATAGTCTCGTAACTGCATTTTTATCTTTAATTTTAAATTTTTAGCATTCAATTTTTCATGTTATATCGTTAAATTTATAAAAGAAACTTTGTAAAGCCAAACTTTGCTGGATTTCAGTGGACTTCACATAACGTAGAAAGATAGATAGATAGAGAGAGAGAGAGAGAAAGTGCGAGAGATGATTTTTTTAGGTACGAAAGGTTAAGACTCTTGGACCTTTCTGTCAAATAACTAGGAAAAATAGAGAGAGAGAGAGAGAGAGAGAGAGAGAGAGAGAGAGAGAGAGAGAGAGAGAGAGAGAGAGAGAGNAGAAAGAGAGAGAGAGTGAGAGAGAGAGAGAGATTTAGCCCTTCTTCTTTTTTTAATTATATAAAATTTTACAATTTTAAATTTTCATTGTTGTTTAATTTATAAATGAGATGTTATATAGCAAAATTATTCTGGTTCTCATCATTCGAAACATAAAAAATAAACTGAGCTTGCAACAATTATCGTAGAAATGTCAGTTCAGGTGAGGGTAAAAACTTTAATTTTGTACCGTGCCCGAGGGATAACTTTCTAACGGATGTACATATTAGCTTCAAATTTCTCATGCTTATTCAGTATCCAATTACTGAAGTTGAGTTTGTAAATCACAAATCGAAAATGAAATCGTATTGTTAAATTTTGATCTTGTCCAATTATATTTTATACAGTCGGGGGCGATTTGTAGAGAGTTATTGCAAATATCGTAATTTTTAATGGGAAGTCTGGTTGTTTTCGAAAATTCTGGCTTGCTTATTCTTTCTGACAATAAGGAAAATATAAACACAAACCAATTAAGATGTTGAAATACCAGAACACTTCTGTCAGACCAAAATAATCTCTAACGTCATTAAATGTCACAATTAAATTATTAATAACCAAACTAAGGAAAGGTAAAGCACTGGTGTACCACAAAAAACATGCTTTTTTCAAAGACCACAGCCAAAAAATTTGTTCGGCTAGGTTTTCTCGTTATAGAATTTTATAATGAATAACTAACATTATCCGTATTTCTTTATTCTTTAGTACAAATATTTAATTATCATCGTTTCACTTGTCTATCCAAACCTTTTCTAAAGCTTCAATTCTTCAATCTCCAGATATGTTTTCCAGGGTAAGATAACCTAGGATTAACATACATTAATAAAGTTGCTGCCACACTTGTGCTACAAGAGGAATACTTGAGAATATGTTCCTCCTCTTGCAGCACACACGTGAATTTATAACCTTGTAAAATTCAGGGGGCTTAGATTAAACCCCACCCCAGGGCGAAAGCCCCCAAGCGTTTACTCTAAATCACACCGAATTTCATAATTGGGCCCCCCCCCCCAGCCACTCCAATTTTTCTCCTTTAAGTTAAGACTCGACATTTCCTTCTCATCACTTTCCCCTGTTTTTTCATAACGGAGATTTGAAGCAGGTGGTGGGAAGACACCGGCATAAGCAAACCCGCATTACAGCCATATGCTGAAAATTGCGGACATTTTTCTAACCGGTATACCATCACTGGGAGAGAAGAGATAAAAAAGGATTGAGTTAATTTTTGAAATTACTATTTTAAAATGTTGGTAATATTATAATAAACAAAGCACCAATTAAAAATATAGTTTCAAGAGACAACTAATTGTATAAGTCACACAAACGACCCAATTAGCATTAGAAAATAATTACATAATACCATCCTTGTACTCGTAAATTACAGATAAAAGTAATAAAAAGGCAATGTTTTGATTATTTAATTAAATTTTTCGTCAAGAATGAACAAAATTTGGGTTGTCTTTTGGCCGAACACTAAAACGGGGTTACTTAATATATAAAAATTACTTATTATCAACGCCTACTACGTTTTACCCACAAAATAAATTTGTATCATAAACTATATTATATTAAATTATATTATAAAAAGAATATATTAAAATTATAAGACTTTTGCATTCCGAGATCATAAATTTTATCTCTTATATTATATACGCATTATCTGATTGTTGTAGGGTATTTTATAAAACTGAATAGGGAGAATTTGAGCAATCTTGAAAATTTCTTATTTACCGTTGTTGTTTTTTTCTTCTCTTTTAGAAATATGAAAAAATCTATGACATCACTGTATCAAAACCGTCAGTTTTGAGAAAGGGGAGTTTTCGTCAAACTGTCAAATATTGGTTTCCCTTTTGAACAAATATTAGATTTAAAAATCTTCAACGAAATCATAATTCACAATTTTATTTCATTTCATCAGCGGATCGATACTATATAAGATATGGAAATACATTTCTATTTGAACTTTGTTTTTAATTGTTTTTATTAAAAAGGTTGCTTCTTTTGTCAGATTTGTTACTGTTTTCTGGAGAACAGATTTAAACATTTTATATATAAAGTGAGAAAGAGCGAGAGATAGAGAAAGAGAAAGAGAGAGGGACTGTCAGACAGACAATAGACAAAGACATAGATAGCAAGATTGATGTGATTAATTTAGTTACAAAAAGTTAGGCCTTGTAAAAGTTTCTACAATTTACTGTGGAAAGAGAGCGAAATAGAGAGATGCAAGACAGACATAGATAACAAAGTTTGAATATAAAATATATTATGCATTGTATAAATTCACTTATCCACATCCTAAATGTATTTGTTAAACGTAAACATTGTTTGTAAATCCCAGGCCCTGAAGATGATCACAATAAAAGATCGAAACATTGGTACGATAAAGAAAATATTTTTCTGAAACCTACATCACACCCGACCGCATCTCACGATATCTGAATTACTATAGATAACAAAATTTATATGGTTTATTTAGCCATGATAAGCTAGATGTCATAGACATTTTTACCATTTGAGAAAGATAGAAATGGCAGAGAGAGAGAGAGAGAGAGAGATAGAGGGAAGGAGATAGAGGGAGAGAGAGGCAGAGATACAGAAAAAGAGAAGAGAGAGGGAGTGAGTGACAGAGAGGCAGTCAGACAGACAGATAAACAAAAACATAGATAGCAAGATTGATGTGATTAATTTAGTTACAAAAAGTTAGGCCTTGTAAAAGTTTCTACAATTTACTGTGGCAAGAGAATGAAATAGAGAGAGACAAGACGGAAACAACATTTATATAACAACGGAACAAAATTTATATGGTTTATTTAGCCATGACAAGCTGGGTGTCATAGACATTTTTACCATTTGAGAAAGATAGAAATGGCAAAGAGAGAGAGAGATATATAGATAGAGAGAGAGGGAGGGAGAGGGAGTGAGAGAGTGAGAGAGAGAGAGAGAATGGAAATATACCTAGTTCAGTTTAAATAGTTAAATATAGTTAAATTTTAAATTTCTCCACTTGTAATTTTTTGGCTATTCTTGTGGTACTTGTACCCTTATGAACTCATTATGAATTTACAGATTTGATCTCTATAGTAGAGCAAAGTACCTCAACCAGTATCATATTCAGTCCTTCTAATCCAAAGTTCTCTGTACAGTATAAAATGGCCCCCATTCACAACGATCTAAATTTAAATTACATTTCAGATTATCTCCTCACCGAAATCCATAATTAACAATCTATCCCGTCTTTCCCCCATCGATCAGTTGACTGGATAGCGAAATATGTCTAATTAGAAAACTATATGTATTATTGATATTTATTGTTGTTGTTATTTTATTATGTAGGTTATATGTCTAATTATTTTAATTCTTTTTACTACATTTATCGTTAAAGACTTTTTGACGTGATAGTAAAATTAATGCCATTCTCTTCTGAAATAAAAAAGAAAATAAATCAGGGATATTATGAATCAAACAATAAATACAAACTGTTGAAATCATTTTTTTCTAAAAAAGACATTTTTATGACTTCATTTTTTTTATCCTACGCCAATTCTTGATTAATTAAATTTTAATGTTTCAGCTACTAGAGTTGACATTTTACAGACATCTTACGTCTAAATTGATTAATTATTCCCAGTTATATTGAATATTTATGAACTTTCTCAGCCTTGTTGGTATAATTGAAGACCGTACGAGCGAAGGAAATGGATGCGCTCGCGCGTGTGTGCGTATGTTCTTGTGCGTGTGCGTGTGAAGAAAGGTCGTCTATCAAATCTCAGGAGTCATCACCGGCCTTGTGATATTGCTCCCTTGCCCCTCATAAATCCTTGTATATGAGGTCTCGGCCGACGTGTCTTGGTATGTGTGTTTCTCTATGTGTATGAAGAAGATTACAGTTTACGAGAGAGAACACTAAACTTTGGTCGCAGCTTTATCGCCAATCTTTATACCTCGTAAAATATAAGGCTAATTTCAAATCCGGCCGATGAACCGGTCCATCCTCTAAGCACACACAACTTGCTTCTATTTTCCCTTTAACTCACCCCTTGTCGACGTCCTAAAATTACAAGATTTATATTTTGTTTACTAAGAGGGATAAAGGTAGTTGGATCGCTTTTAACTATCACTAACTCACGTGACACTCATAAAGTTATCAGAAAAACTCATAGCACGTGCCAATCCTTAATAATATTTTTAAAAATGAAGATGATCTCAATAAAGATCGAAACGGTGGCACGATAAAGAAAATGTTTTTCTGAAACCTACATCACACCAGACCGCATCTCACGATTTCTGAATAATCAATAAAGATAATAAACTTAAATGTATTAAAATTAACATTTTATACTTATTCCTTTTGTAAATATTTCATCAATCATAATTCTTCTGTAAGAGATTTTTTGTATTATGTACTTTGAATTTCTCTTCATACATGCATGTTATGTCAATAATTGAACAAAAAGTGTAACCGAATCGGTTCAAATGGAAATACCCACTGTCATACTGGAATATATCAAAAATAAATAATCCGGGTAAAATGTCCACTCTTGCATTGAATTCTGTGAATGGAAATGCCCCATGCCCTTGGGACCCCAGTCACATTCTTAAATAATATATATTTAAGTAATATAACATCTCCTAACGTTACAATTTTGAGCGAATGGACAATAAGAAATCATGAAATATTCATCGATGATAGGTTAATACAAAACGAGATTTTGCCATGATTGGCTAAAACTGCAATAATGATGTAAAAATCACAGTATTAAATCAAAATAAATAATACAATTAAATATACAGATTAAGCGTTGAAAAGTGATTGCTTACATTTTCTACCAGAGTGATGCAAGTTTTTTGATTTCATACTTTTTTTAGTGTTGTGCTTTTTTTATATCAGTCAATAGAGAATTTTCAGAAAGAGAATAATTTAGTCAATTGCCGAATTTGTCCATCTGCCCTATTACAGAAACAGTGTATGAAAAACATCATTGAATTCACCACATTTTATTTGACGGTTCGTCCGAAATTGGTTAAGTTTAGAGATAGATAAACTTAGTTATTTTGTTATCACCCGATTGAACACTTCTTCCCAATATATTAATTTATAGTTTTTTTTTTTTTTGTTTTTTTAATTTACAAATCGTGAGATGCGGTCTGGTGTGATGTAGGTTTCAAAAAAATATTTTCTTTATCGTGCCAACGTTTCGATCTTTATTGAGATCATCTTCAGGGCTCAAAGTGTTTGTTTTCTATGTAGACGCGTCATTATCGTACGTCGTGTTCAGAGGGTCCGATTGTGTTGAGTATAAAATAATAATGCACCACATCAACATGTTCATAGAAAAAATATAAACATAATCACGTTAAGCATCAGCCATACAATATATTAGGTTCAAGCCTAAATTTGCGAATTTTATTATGAAGATAATCATTTAGTCAATTACTGAATTAATTTTTTTTTTCATTTGGGTAAACAGTAGTTGGTTGAAACGAATTATCACTGGCAACACAATTAATAATTTATTTTCCTACTGCTTGCAGAAGATTACGTAGTTGAATTTATATAATTCGAAATTCAAAATTGTGTGTGGGTGTGCGTGTGTTTTCCACCCAACAGTCAACCCTGGTAGGAGGAGGTTTATTTTCTGCATATTCCTTTCAATATGAAAACTTGCATTTAATGAACCGCGTTTTGTACTGCATGCTAACATGAATTTATGAAAGTTTTTTTTTTAATTTATGAAAGTCCATAGAGTAGGTGGCCATTAATTCCGTATTTTCTGGAGGCCACATTCCTCCGTTCATAAACACGGCCTTCATGAAGCAACTCCTAGAGTTATCCAACATAGGACAGAGGAATAAGATGTGATGCCAGGATTCAGGAATTTGCTGATATGTGTTGCATATTTGGTTGTCTATTAAATTAAATTTAAAGATAAAACTTTATCATTACATGGCCGCTTAAGACCTGCTTTATTTTTAGTTTAGACGGGGGGTGGAATTGAAACGAAACTTAACTGTCGGAAAGAATTCTTTTCCGGAGGAATCTTTCCTGCTTGCTGCCCATTCTCTGTATATAACTTTTTGGACTTTCGCTGAATGTTGTTTCCATTTTTCCTGTGGCAGCCTCTTTCGGCAGTAAATCCTCTTTTTCATTTCCTATGTTACCAGCAAGCGATTTTATTCATATAAATGAGACTTCCCATCCCCTAGTAGTGAAGAGCCTTAGAGTGGTTTTTTCATATAAGCTCTCTCGGTTTCCAGTTTCTTTGCGGCGTAGAAATAGATCTTTAACTACACGTCTTTCTGACCACTTGCTTATTCTTTACTGGCTAATCAAGTATCTGAATCCATTCTAGAGCTTTCTGTATTGCCAACATCATTATTGTAATTCTAGTCTAATAATTACTGTGTTTATTTAAGTATTGAGTTATTTATTTACAGATACACTTATATCTGTTTATAACATTGTATATATACTTTTCTATGTGTTTAGAGGTTAGAACTTAGTTACATTCCTGAGCATGTGGGTTTTTGTTTAAATAATATTTCCCCTTAATCTCTGACATTTTTCATCCCACGATCTTCAAAAGGGCAAAACAGTGAAAATTCAAAAGGTGATGTTGAGATGGAAAGTTAGTGTCCGAGTGGATCGAGGTCACGATAGCTCAAGTGGTAGAGCAGCGGCGTATCTAGCCGAAGATCGTGGGTTCGAATCCCGCTCGTGCCATAGACTTTTTTATCTCAACTAAAAACCTTAATTAATTGTAAGATATTAGCTGGTCAAGCGGACCACCAAACTAGTCAATTTATTTTTAAAAATCAATCAGCTCATCTCCACTACCCTGCCAGTGGCTGTTTTAGCGGCCCGGAGCGCTTTCCCTGTTTAAATTATTTCTGTTTTATCAGCTGACAAATGTAAATTGTTTTGCAAAATAAATTTATCTATATATCTGTTTCTAGTCAATTTTAGAAGACGTTTTTCACCCTCTTTCATTCTTCACATATAGATAATAAGAAATATATAGTACTAATTTCTTATTTATAAATGTAAGATAGTTTTATGCAAACAGCACGTAAAATTAAATAATATCATCGGCATGACCATTTAACATAAATATTATCAATAAAAATTGCAAAATTGTAAATTGGTTATATAGAGATCATGAGATGTGGTGATGTACTTAGGTTTAAAAAAATATTTTCTTTATCGTACCAACGTTTCGATCTTTACAAATCTTCAGGGCCTAGAATTTACAAACATTGATTAAATTATACTAAACACCACACATTGTAAATGGGTCCAAGTTTTTTTCTAAAATTTAAAGTTTCTTTTATCAAAAATTTTTTTTAAATAAAATGAAAATACAGTAAAATAATAGTGAATAAAAAATTATGTCAAATCTGATTTTAATCAATTCTTACTCTTTTCTCGGAAAAGCTTTAAAAATGTAACGAAGACAAATATATGTGACAATATATGTTTTCATAAGCGCCAGGATATCGAATACGGTGATAGGTTCTGTACCATTCTGTGACATAGGGATTCACACAATCTATGAGTATCTTTGACAAAAATACAAAATAGAAATAAATAAAAAGCGGAATTCACTCGTTGGGCATAAACAATCCATGAACCTTCTAAAAAATGTTGTGTAGTTGAGGCAAACCCCTGCCCAAGGAATATCGAGTATTTTGGGGTGAGTGTGTGCCGTCTGAAGAGTAAAAGTAAGTTATTAGCGAGAAAGGAGTTGGTTCAATATCTAGTACTCTGGGGAAGTGAATGTGAACAAAAATCTATGTTTGAGGTGTAACATGTATGTTTTGTTTATATTCTTTATTTGACAATCCGAGGTACAAATGAAAGGCATTTTAGGAAATCGACGTGATACACAATTAAAAGCAGAGTCAGAATCCAGATCGAGAAGCTCAAATGGCTACAGTTTAAAACGACATACTGCGAAAGATCAGAAAAAGAAGGAAAACACGCAAAGGGACGGCGATGTCCTCAGCTGTTTGTCGGTCCATAAACTTCCCGCTTTATTATTATTATTTAACATAACCAACAAGAATGTTATTACCCCGCATGAGCGTTTTATGTCGGAAACGAATTACTGAGATATAAAATAGAAAATATAAGTGGAAATCTTGGTAAAACGAAAGAATGTTTTTTCACGGTTGTGAGCTCGTGAAAAAGGGCATGTTGTAAATGTAGGACGTCGGCTGAATGCATTTGCAAATATGTGACTACCCTACTCATCCACTACGCCCAAAATTAAATTCACTTCAACGAAATGAATGCCTTTGAAAGAAAATTCCTAGGAATTCTTATTCAAATTAATTGATTTCGTTCAGCAAATTTTTATTTTAAATAATATCAATAAAAAGCAAATAATTAACGAGATTGAGTAATTAATTAATTGAGAAATATAAAAACGTATCATGTCATTCTCTCATTTTGAAAAGCAGCTCATAGGATAAAACTACAATGTTGAAGACAAAAACTTCCTCAAACCCTTCTCTTGTATAAAGATTAATTGCTACATCATTAATTATAACTGTAAAATTTCAACACAAGCAAGAACCTACTTTAAGGCTAAAAAGTTATGTTTCTTTTATACTGGTGTATTATCAATATTATACTACAACCCATACATTTTTCAAAAAAATATAAAAAATAATAAAAATAGTTCAAATTAGAAAATAACTTTATATTTCGTTCCACAAACTATCGTTCTTAGTATCATATCATCCGCCTATTTACAAATTGTTAAATAGGAAATAAATAAAATTTTCACAAGTCATTATTAAATAAATTCAATTAAAAATGAACCCAGCCAGCAAGAGATTAAAGAAAACCTGTTACGCAAAACTTATTTTTGAACGTTGTTTAAGGCAAAATAATTGGAAGTATTTATTGCTCCAATTATGACGTTTATGTAATTACATATTTCGAATAATTAGAATATGTTATGTAACAACGAGGCCATAGCGGAAATATCAACTAGATGTAATATAAACTATATATTTTATGGTACATTTTTCTTATACTTTCTTCCGATACACACGGCCCCAAGAGACGACATGAACAGTTCGAGTCCAAACAAAATTTCCAAACAAATCTAACAGTACGTACTGACCTATTGGCTATACACGGCGGTAATAAGACCCAAAATATGGATGATGAATCTGGTGGATCAAAGCTAAACAAAAAGCAGCTACTCAAACATACATCAAACATTAGCATACAAAGACTAGCAAACCTATGTATCACAGGGGCAGCAACCCCTACAAGCGCAATCCTACCTCCACTGGAAATATTTATATAAGGAGAGGCTAGGAAAATCTCATTCAGGCTCCAAAAACAATCAAATTGGATAGGAACTAAACGGTTCGGGCATACAACTATAATTAACAAAATAAGACGCCCATTCTTAGAAATGAGGACTGCCTTATGACCCCGAAAACATTCTTCGCAACATCCTACAAAGTCACAAGGAAAAGAGAGGAAAAACACAGGAAAGCATGAGATACAAAGGTATGGAATATACATGGCTCCAAACTCGAAGAAACCGAACCGGGCGTTTTCTGTACAAGTCAAAATCATGAGCAATCAAACTCATTAGGGAAGTACACTTCGGTCTTTCAAGCAGAAGTACATGTCATCGATGCTAGTGCCCTGGA
This sequence comes from Cimex lectularius, assembly GCF_000648675.2. Taxonomy (NCBI): domain Eukaryota; kingdom Metazoa; phylum Arthropoda; class Insecta; order Hemiptera; family Cimicidae; genus Cimex; species Cimex lectularius. Next base: position 481,524 of record NW_019392696.1, read on the forward strand.
AAATGTTAAAAGAGGTTACCATGCCAAAAATCCTCATAAGATCTGATAGCCAAGCAGCCATTAAAGCATTAAGTAAAAGAATCTCATGAAAATTGGTCAGTGAACGCATCCAAAATCCCCAAAACACAACAACAAATTTGGGTGTCAGGGCACAGAGGAATTTTGGGTAACGAGAAAACAGACAAATTGGCCAGAGGAGGATCCGCAAGGCCATACATAGGCTCCGAACCTATTCATCGGATAACAAAAACCAATATAGAATCCTCCATCGCAGAATGGATCCAAACAAAACAAAACGAGAAATGGATAAACTCTAGCGGTGCTAGACATAGTAAACTTATGATGAAACAAACCAAGACTGGCAAAATCACTGCTGCGACTGGAGAGGGCTAAACTCAGGGGAGTGATAGGACAAGGAGAGAACCGGTCACTATACAACATGGACATATACTACGATGATCCCATCTGTAGATTATTTAATGAGGAGGAGGAAATAGCCACCCATATCATCTTGGAATGCGAAGCAACAGCTCAATGGAGATTTAACCGATCATATGAAAAAACTTAGGGAATGAAATTATAGCAGCGACAGTCAATGACCTGGCACCTCTAAAGAGAAGGATTGAGTCTACGGCACTGAACTAAGGAACTAGGACGGTACAATAAGCTAGAAGGCTGCAGTGCCTGGGGAGCACAAACCCCGCTTCCTAGTATTCTTACCATAACAACAATAAGTACCAAGAAAGAATGGAAAAGTGGGAAAAAACCTTCATCGAGAATGGCACCATCTGAAGAAAGGTACGGGGTAGGAGTGGTCCGTCGTGGAACCAATCATGCAGAACCCATGGGAAGATACACCAATATTTCCAGGCTGAAGTCCAAGCAATGGAGAGAGGTACCCAGGTCAATTTAAACAAAGGGTACAAAAACGCGATTATAGCTACAATGTCAGATAGCCAAGCAGCCTCCAAAGCACTGAGCACAAAGATGGTGTGAATCGCAAAACAAAACTAAGCAGATTAAGTATGCAAAACAAAGTCACCCTCTTCTGGGTCCCAGAACTTCTAGGAGTAGAGGGCTACAACAGAGCAGACGCCCTTGCAAGGACTGGGGCTCCTCCTATACCCTGATAGTTCCTGTACCCTTCTGTGGCATAAGGATCACACTATCTATGAGTATCTTAGACCAAAATACAAAATGAAAATAAAGACCAATGTAATTCACTCATTAACATAAACAATCCAAAGGCCTTTTAAATTTTTTTTGAGTAGTTGAGGCAAACTGCTACCATACGAAATGTTATTTTTTCGTGTTTTTATGGGTGTAAAATTTTCGTAAACTTTATTTTTACATAACTACCCCCTCCAAAAAAAAAAAAAAAAAAAAAAAAAATGAGTCTGGTTGAAACAAAACAAATACCAAAAAAGCATAAATTGTTTGACGTAAAACAATGGTGACTTTTTTTTTAGTATTTGATTTAGTGTGTTATAATCTTACATTCTTCTGAACTGATGTTCAGATGGATTTCGCCATTTTTCATAAAATCTAATGGACTTGAAAGAATCTGCAAATAAAAATGTAGGTTCTCTTTTGCAAAAAAAAGGACTTTTAACCCAAAAGATTGTTTATTTGTTGCTTATTTTGAACCTAACCGGAAAATGTTCAATTTGCAAAAAACCCTTATAAAATGTAGAATTTAGTTTGGTAATACATTCGGTTTGTGAAAAGAACTTGCGTAGAAAAATAGTGTTCAAATTGATTAGGAAAAAGTTAAATTAGAGTTGTAAAACCAACAAAAATGTATTTAGTGAAAAAATAGTAAGCGAGAAAGGAAGAAAAACATTCAATACAATTACTTCAACAAATCTTTTGTTCAATATTTTTAAGTCAATATATATTGTTGATATTTTAGAAAATGAGTTTTTTCTTCCAGTGTGAATCAAGTATTTGGATATAAAAATATATTTTTAACGGCATAATGATTTTTTTTAATGTAAACAAATACAGAAATCAGTCAACAGCTCGAGAGTGGGCGCAACAGAGAGATGTTCGGCTTTGCTGTATCACAAAAAACCATGAATTTTATTTTTAAATGTCTTCTTTAATGTCAAAGCTAAATAAATAATTTAACTTAATGGACGAATGTTTTGAATAGTCGATGAGAATTGATATAAGAAGTGGTAAGAAAAACGTGCTTTGTTTTTGAAAATTGGGAATCCTTCATTTATATTTTTGAAATTATTCTTATTTACGATAATGTTAGATGAAAAAGCTAAAGGGACAATTCGACGAAACTGAAACAGGCCTTACTTCATTTGTGAAATTAAGCACTTACAAATGCTCTCTTGGATTACCCATGGCCATTTCTAGGCAACGGCCGGTTGAATTTCTGCCGTATAAAGTTGAGAAAGTATGTGTGCCGGAGGTCGGACTATAGTACTCTCCAGTTTAGTCTCAATCCATCAATCCTGGATAGGGGGCCGATACTTCAGGCTGCTCCTCGATAAATACACAGACCGGAAACAGATTAGCGGTGACGTTGGATTGACGAACAGCCCCGGCCCAAAATCCAACCCTCTTCCCTATTTAATCCGGGATCCGAGTTAGGGATGACTCGGTTTTTGGAGGATAGTGAGCTAATAGCCTCGACTAAGGAATTAACACAACGTTTAATTTCCTTTAACCGGTGGGTAAATGACCGCTCTTTAACTCTGCTCTCATTAGCTTCTCTTTTTATTCTCCCTTTTTCTCCTCTTTTTTTTTATTTTGGCTCCAGTGTTTATGCCTTCCCTACCCTTTCCCGCTGATTTATTAGGTCGCCTAACGTAGAAACTCTGTACTTTTCAAGTGAGAGAGAAAAAGTCGGCCTAGAGAAAGAGAATGATATTATTTAACCATTAAAACAAACCGACTTGAATCCAAATCCAACTTTTTTCTTTGCTACTCTAATTGCTATAACATTTTAGATATTTAACATTTCTTTTTACATAACAAACGGCAAACTTAATCTTTTCCTTTTAAATTATCACAAAATAAATGTCAACCCCGTTAAATTTTCTTTATATAAAAAATTACTTGTGGTTTATTTTACCCGTTAACTGCACAGATCTTAAACCATATTAAAGAATACTTAACATTAGTATAAATAAATATCATATTCAGCAATTAGACGTTAATGAAATTTTTATTCAAATGACGAAATAATAAATATTACTTTATTCTCGGCTATTAACCTTTATTTAGATAATTAGGGACCGATGTAATCAAAAAATTAGTCTATGGTGGCTATTAATTTTGGCCTATTTTTCCTTAATTTAAGTTCAAAGGACAGAATGCTTGCGATATCCAGGAGTTTTACATGATAATTGATGTAGAGATTTACTATTAAAATTGAACGACTAAATTTGAGAAGAGAAACTGATTGTAAAGACTAAATTGGAATCAATTTAAATTTTGGCGCTATATACATCTTATTTTTTTAATAAATCTGGTATGCAGAGAAAGGTTGTTCGATGCGTCCCACTTCATTATTTTTTTATTATAAGACATGAGACATGATCAAATGAGTTTTTGTATATTTAAGCGAAATGGTAAAATATAAATTGTGAAATGACGTATGTATTGATTTTTTTTTCAAAAACCACATCCGTTTTTTTTTCTGCTATCACAACAGTTTGTGAAACTAATCTCCAAGCTCAAGCGCAAAGGACTCGGTTCGAAGCCGTGGAATAACATGTATTTAGAAGGTTTCCTAAGAAACCTTTGATTAGTCTAAGTCATCATATAACAGTCGTTTCATTAAAAAAAAAATTTGAGTCCTTGTTTGACTTCCCCGGAAAAAAATAATCCTGAATAAACATTCCACCATTTAGGGTAGAGTTTGTAAAAAAAGAAGAAACATGAATGTAGTGATATCTTTTGATCTTTTTATCAGCTCAGCTAATAAAACACACTCTTTCTGAGTTTTAAGTCATGGCAGTTTTCTTCTTGTATCTACTGCCGGCGAGAAGGGAAAGAGGTAATTAAAAGGAAAGATAGGACCACTTAAGGGAAAACAAAGATATCAAACAGACCACCTTCAAGGCCTCGGAAAATTAAAACGCTTTTATATCTCACCTACCCCAGTACAAGCCTAAAAATTTCCATTTTAAGTACTGCACTGTTTTTGAACAACGTTTTATTGGAGGAGAACATCAAGGCGTAAAATGAGTGAGATAATTACACGAGGAGTAAACATAAATGTCAATTTTTATGGGCGCTATAAGGGTTAATTAGGAAGAAAACTGACCGGGTGGAGGAAATTAACTCTAACGGATTACTAAACATCACGAAATTCGGGTTATTTGATCCCTATTTTTAAATCTTTGCACAAAAAATACATAAAAAGTTGATTCCATTTTAGATATCCGAATTACGTGGTAATTCATCAAAAAAATAAAATCACTGACCATAAAAAGCCAGTAAACTTCTAATTTTCAAACTAGAGATCAAAACGTAGGTATTAATATTTCATGAAAAGACAATTTTCCATATTGATGTAAATTAATCCATTTATGTTTATTTATCTAATTTACCATATTAATTAATTCGATTAATTATTCTTTTATGTAAGGTATTGGTTCAGATGAAAATGGAGCCGTAGGTCGTGGGTTCAAATCTCGCTCGTGACAGTAACGTTTTCATCTCGACCAAAAGCTTACATAAAAAGAATCACTGTAAAAATTGTACTTTGCCATTCTGCCAATTTATTATTTCCTTTGAAGTGTGGAAGAAGGAACAGTTTGCTAATTATATACACTGCCCATCAAACAATCGACCACCTGGTTTATGCACTTAAAAAATGGCTAACTTAGGAAATGCAATTGCATATGACTTTTCAGTCATCGACCTGCGCTAGGTCTCACTTTTTAGAAAATTTTAAGCTTTTTGAAATATTTTCCTAGCTTCAGTCCTTCATAAGTAAATTCATTAATCGGGAACATGTTAATTTGTGCTCTTTTTACAAATCAAATTGAGCTGTGGAGTTGTGTGTTCTGTAGCGGCGCCTTATAACAATAGGAAATTTTAATAAGCTTTGAAATGGTCACCTTCCACTTTGCCCGATTTCCCAACCGTTTTCGAGTTGTTAGCGACTTTTGGGCAAAAACGTGGTTTTTTACTTGTTCATGGAATAAAACTAATTAATAGCAATTCTAAGTTTCAAGAATGCATAAATTTGAACCGTCTCTACAACTTTTGTTGCGAAGACTTTTCCAAAAAAGAGAGTAGGGAAGGAACAATTCTTACTTTTTTTTTTACTTTTTGGGATGCGGAATCCTTCTGCTGTCCATAATCACTTGTTTATCTCAACACGGAAATTCAACTTTTCCTTCCCATTTCATAGGTATTGTGGCAAATTGGCTTCGAATAACGCATTGAAACTATAGGTTCATGTATGGTAAAATCCAGAGAGAGAGAGAGAGAGAGAGAGAGAGAGTGATCGGTTTTTTCCATGAGCATGTAAAAACCCTAAAATATCCCTGAATACCAATATTTCGGGAAAAAAATTCTCTTTAATGTACAAATGCCTTCGATTTCTGGAAAAAAAATGGAGATAATGTTGAAACGCCTCCACCGATCCACAGGTGTCTTTCCAGAGGTAACTTGTAACCTACATGCAATGTCACAAACTCGGAAAATTTATTAGAACCGGAGATATAAAATAAAAAGGTATCAGGTTTATTTTATTCAATTCAATTTTTCTCACTTAAACTATCATTAAAACCAAATGTTGTTTGTATAGGCACGAAGAATAGAAGCGCATTTTTCTAACAGATGTAATACCGTCGACATAGGATAAAAGGGGGTGTCGGTGGGCGCAACGGTTTAGGCGTTGACACGGCGCTCATCACTCTAAGGTTAAGGTCCCGGGTTCTAATCCAGCGGCCCTGCATTCGAATCCGACATACTTACAATTTTTTTAAAACACCGGCAACCTGAGGGTTTATATGACCTCTGCTGTTGCGAAGAAGGGTGGGAAATAAATCGTCATAAGCTAAAATCCAGAGGAGGTGTGAATTTTGAAGTAGAACGCAGTGGGAAATGCTTTTGGCTGATCCAGCTCAAATATGTCTATTTCGTGTATCTTATAAATTCGTATTTAAGAGCTTTAGAGAGCGCGTAAAAGTAATAACTAAAATAATTATTATCTTATCCTAGTTTTAGTCAACTTGAAATCCATCCCAACAAGGGCGGAGAACCACATTTTAACAAAATTATTTAAAAGATTTTTTCTCATCTTCTAAGACCAATTGGCAAGAGCGTCTTACTTCGATCTGTTATCACCAAAAAAGTTTCAGAAAAATCTGTGACACCACGTCCCCACTTCCTAGTAAAAACAAAACGGTTTACAAACAATAAATATTAAAGGATGATCTACCCACATTTACGATCACAGAAAACAATAAATGTGTAATTACTTGCGAGAAATAACATCATGATTAGTATCATTGAGTCGAATTTGTAACTTTTGCAAAAACATTTTGAACTATGAACCACGGAACCAGTTATCTTCTTGATGTGAACTTCATCTCGCTACCTTTAAGAAGCTCTGATTGATTTTAAAAGTCAAAGCCAAAGAAGAAAAAGTACAAAATAGTCTTTAGTTATTACCATTTTTAAAATAAAAGACAACAACTTTAATTCTATATTTTCAAATAAAAAATCAGTATTATATATCGTTTTTGGAGGAGGTTAAAAAAAAATATTTTAATAAGTTCTGCTTAAAAAGAAACATGAGAAGCTATATCTCATTTAGTGCACACGATTATATACTGCTTAAAAGTTATTTATTTTATTTTTATTGTCTTGTAGCTATGTACTGATCTGAACATCAATTGTTTTAAAGTCTATCTTTTTCAGAAACCATCTACCTATTAAAACTAGCTATAAGGAAGGCCACCCTTGAAGTTAGTCGTGAGTTAGGTGTCAGTGACAAGTTAGCCCGGGGGGATATGTAAGGAATGGAAGGCTAGTCTGATTTGTACAGGTCTAAAATTGAAAGGATCGAAGAAAAGTTTCCCCTTAGTTTAGCTCAGCAATCCGTTTTCGATTCAGACTCTCGCACGACCTACAACCTTTGGGTTAAATGAGTTAAATCGAGCGTGTTCCCACAGGGTCGGCCCCTCTTCGTTTAAACGTCTCCTCTGCTTAAGTCTTGGTTTTTCACCCCTTAAAAAAAAATTTAAAAAAAACCTTGGCTAAAGATATGATGTGTGGCCAAATTGATGTTAATGCCCAGACCATTTATTTTGGAAAAGGAGACGTTTTCCCACCTTCTGCCAAGGGAGTGTTTTGAATTGCCCCTGCAAAGACCTCCGGAGAACTCTTAATGCCTTGTCTCACCTGGGTTTTTTCACAAATTCGTTTAAAGTGAGTTCTTCCTCTTTTACGACGACGGTACGCGTTGGTGGATAAGAAAGAGAGGGGTCGCCTCGACAGAGAATTTATTCTACTACCTTATCTTCCGTCTAAATGTAAAAAGCGTACTTAATGAAACGTAGAAAACCGCTCACCCCTCAATGACAACTTCATTTTACGATGAAAAAACGGGTTTTCCTCTCCTCCTGCTCCGTAGAGATAAATAATTTCCGACCAGTTGTAATAAGGGGAAATAAAGCTGGTCTCTTATATTGTCATTTTAATGGGAAATTGAAATTAACTAGCGATAATTGAATGAAAACAAGATTGAAGCGACACACGAGCTCTTTCATTCTTCATTTTAATTTCAAGATTTTTTAATTGGTTTGATACCGCTGAAAGAGCAAATTGCCTAAACATTAAAACGGACAATATTTAAAATCGTATTAAACGTCTTTCTCCAGGCATAAATGTACGAAATTCAAATAAAAAGACGTCTCAGGTGAACTGACAGTTTCAGCAGTAGGATTCTTCACCAAAGGTTTCATGTGTCACAAGCCGGAAATAATTTCACTCACTCTTGGCTAAAAGGGTGACAAAAAGGCTTAAATATTTTTAATCGTATTGATTTTTCTGTTTAATATGTTAAAATTTTAACTAATTTACCAATAATACGATCACGAACTGTCAACGTCAAAAAACAAAAATAGAATAAAATTTTTAAATTCTTCTCTCGTGATATAAATATTTTTTAAAATAACCGCTTTTATTGGAAAATTGGGTCAATTATTGTATTTAACGCATTCAATTTGCATAAATTAAATCGGTGTGACAAAATGGGAAAATATTGTTTTTTTTATAATTTTTTTCATAACGTATTTCAACGTACTATAAGGTAACTACAAATTCTTGTAGAGTTATGTCTGTAATAAATAGTTATTTTATTAAAGTCGCCTTGAAGATTATGTTGTAATAGACCTGTATAACGTTAATAAATTTACATGTGAAAGCCAAGCTTACAAATGTATTAATTATACTCATTATCAGCATCTTTGATTCAATAAATATTTAAAAATCATGATAACTTTAAGCCTTACAATATTGTGCGAGTGCGTGCGTGCGTGCGTGCGTGCGTGCGTGCGTGCGTGCGTGCGTGCGTGTGTGCGTGCGTGTGTGTGTGTGTGTGTGTGTGTGTGTGTGTGTGTGTGTGTGTGTGTGTGTGTGTGTGTGTGTGTGTGTGTGTGTGTGTGTGTGTGTGTGTGTGTGGTGAAAGAGAGAGCGGAGGGCGATTTTTATCACTTTCTTACTTTCGTATATTCTTGTTGTTTTCACTTCAGCAAGACTGATTAGTTTTGATATCAACTATCAACTATCAACTGTATGTTTTACATGGCTTATAACAATGTTGTTTTTCAATTGGAATTCCCGAATAGTCTGGACGTAGGTATGGTCTGGATGAAAAACAAGTAATTCAACGATAAATATAACTAAGAGGCAAAAAAACTGTACCCGCTTAATATTTTTAATTATATCTTACACAATCTTCCACTGATTATGTTACAACAATATTTGGTCCGCTTTAAAGGATTCGAAGTAAATAAAACACTGATAAAATGTCCCACTTGTGTTTACAATTGAATTTTGTAAAAATCTTTTAAAAGTCAATCTTTTTGTTGGTTTTTCTGAAAAGCTTATTTCTAACGTTCCAGTAGATTGACGTTTTTGAGTTGTACCGTTATTAAGCTTCAAATTTGTTTAACTTATGGTTTTCAGTGTACAGATTTGGCTAGGATCATCATTGTTGGAAGAAAGAAAAAGTCAAGTGTAGGTGGCCAGGTTAACAATCTCAGAACAACTGTCCCAAGGGTCTTCCATGGCTTCCAAACTTGAGTTACTCAAAGAGGCTTGGATTAGGTCACCAACATGTCACATCTCAGCGAGATGATTGTTTTATTGTTTCGAATGTACTCCTTAATTGACATTCTACAGTTGTTGATTCAAGCAACGTCTTCAACAAATTAGAAATATTAATATCAGCTTAAGCACTGCAAGGCGAAGATTTTGAGAAGTTGGATTATGTTCGAGAAGGCCACTGGTCCAGAACTAAGCAACAAATCAGGTGATTAAGTTTCGCCAGAAATCACATCAATTGCTCTGAGCATGAATGGTCATAAATCTTGTTTTTGGATGAGTCAAGAGGCAAGAGAAGGTTTGGAGAAGAATAGGAGAGCGACATACCCACTCAACATTTTCACTCCAGAAAAGCTATGGAGGTGGTGCTGTTTTGGTTTGGCCAAGCATTTCTATGGAAGGTCATTCAAACTTGATCTTCTTCGAGGGTTCCCTAAAAGCAGCCCGATACTTTGAAGATGTGTTATCATAAGTAGTTGTTCCTTAAATGCCACTAATTGGCGACGGTTTTATTTTTATGTATGACAATGCAAGGCCCCATACACCTAGGATCGTTGGTGACTACTTGGAACGGATTTCAATTCAATGTTGGTAGTGGCTAGCATGTAGTCCCGACCTAAACCCTATCGAACATCTGTGGGACGAGTTGTCAAAAAGGGTAAAATTCGACAATGATGCCAGATAATTTTCAGGAATTAAGAATGGCCCTGTTGAAGGAATATGAAAATATTCCACACTACGTTCAAAACGTCATAAAAATCTATGCCACGTCGAATTCATGCAATGATCGACGCAAGAGGACGAAACACTCCATACTGAATTGAATATTTTATTTGTTGTTTCCATAACAACAATTTTGGTAAAATTGTTTTGTTCAGTTTAATTTAGCTTTTAATAATTAGCTATGTCTTATATTTTTCTTTGAAAACATCCAGTAAACGACAAAAAATAAAAGTTATAACGATTGCAAGTATTTACTACAAAAAACATGTTGCGCTTCTCAATGTATTGGGTTGTCCGGAAAATAATGCAGGATTTTGGTATTAAACAAAAAAAAAGAAACTAGTTACTTTAAAGCAATGTTCTTTAATCAAAATAATTTCCCATNATTTCCAAGTAGCGGAATGCTACAGAGGTAAACAAACAATATCATTTGGAAGAGGATTAATAAGTGTTGACATTCATACAAATGAGTAATCCTGTAAAAGTAAACAGAATATTTTATATAGATTTTTTTTAATGAAAACTTAAAATCCTGCATTATTTTCCGGACAACCCGATATATCGATCTCATTGTTGAATTATCTGTACAAATTTGTTTTCATAATGTAAAATTAATACATGACAATTAATTAAGGTTTTTAGTTGAGATGAAAAATGGCAAAAGGAGGGAAAACTCATAAGGTGGGGTTGAGATGGGGAGTTGATGTCCGAGTGGATCGAGGTTACGATAGCTCAGGTGGTAGAGCAGCGGCGTATCTAACCGAAGGTCGTGGGTTCGAATCCCTCTCGTCCCATTAACTTTTTTTCATCTCAACTAAAAACCTTAATTAATTGTCATGTATTAATTGGTCAAGCGGACCACGAAAGTAGTGAATTAATGTATAATTAATATAGGCTCTGATGATGAATTTAAAATACGTCGAAAGCTTGGCAGTAACAATTGAACTTGTTTTCTCATCCAGATTATACCGAAATCCAGATTAGATAGATGATGATAGATAGATAATCGTTTATTTGTCATTTTTACAAACAGATTGCAACCCGACTCTTTGTTTTTTATGTTAGAAGTGCGAAAGATATGGAGCTTTATAACCTTCTGACTCAAGAGAGATCCAGATTATTCGTGTGTTAAAAGATAATCAATACACCAAACCCTTTAAACAGAAACTTCAATTGGTATTGTTTAGGAATTAATTTAAAACAAGAAAGTGCGAGATAGAAGGACAGTGGGAGCAGTGCTTTTAAATTTAAAGCCATTGCTTACATCCATATTGAAAATTTTAAAAAGTTCACCAATTCTAAAGCTATTATAAATAAGTTGTTTATAATGAATTTTAAATCACTAATTTTTCGAAGATACTGAATGACTTAGAAAGTTTAAAAAAAAAACCTTGTTGTGAATTAGAATTATGGTTTTAATTGAAAATCGCTTTAACCAAAGGAGGAGACAAACACCAAGGAGGAAAGTTTGATTTCTCTTACGTTTATTTAAGTTGAGCTTGAACTTACGAGTTGGGCTTAATTAGATTTTACCAAGTCGGTTGTAAAACACTGTTACACCTAAACTTCATTTTCTAATTTAGTCATGCTGCTATTTTATTACTATGATTTATATTTTCGAACAGTTTTAAGTTGCTTCGTTAATCCTAATCGTTTTGTATAGAACCGCACACGTCGAATAAGAGGGAATTATAGACAACAATAAACATTCCGTCGTTGGCTGTCATCCCCTGCATAACAAGCCCTGACGTGTAATCCCTTATAGGGATGATCCTCTCGGATAGTACTAATAGGTTGCTAATAGGCAGAGAAGTCTCTTACTTATTGAAGCTGTCGTGTATTTCCACAAATGCCTCAAATCGTTTTAATATGGATATTCTTTTCATAAAGTTTTCACTTAGCACACTATTATTAATCAACGATATCTTCGTTTTGATGTATTATACATTTTTAAACAATGGTAACGGAGTCGGTAATTAAATAAATAAACCACTTTTGATAATAAATATATTCACTCGCATAAAGTCCTTGTTTCTTCCCAAATCTTGAAAAAGACACCTAGAACCTCGCTGTTGAGTCCAAGAACAATTGTAGTACACTATAAAGCCAAGCTAACATAATGATACTTAAAATAGCATAAATTTATGCACAATAGGCTAATACTGATGCCGGCTACTGTATAACTTATCGAGCATAAATTTTATGCATAGGTAAAAAATATAATCTTCATTTAATTGTTTTTAACATTTTAATATTCATTGTTAGAAAGGTTAATTCAATTTTTTTTTTTTCAAGTTTTACATCTTTTCACATAGTCACATAGTTCACCCCCCACACGCTTGCACACACGCGCGTACACACACTGTCTGACATACACTCTCTCTCTCCCCCTCCCCCTCTCTCATCANCTCTCTCTCTCTCTCTCTCTCTCTCTCTCTCTCTCTCTCTATCCCTCATTTACTCCCTCACCCTCTTTCATAAAACGATAATATGTTAATATAAATATTACATTTATGTATGTCGTGTGCTGCGTGTGTGATTGTGTTTTAATTGGTTTATTCTGTTCATATCAGAGCATGTTCGACGGATATTTTTACAACGTTACGATAGTATTAGTTTCAATACACGAGATCTAATGAAGATGAATCACTCAATTTATCATATAACATACTAATATGAGTATTTACTGTCAATTATTAGCTAATGTTCATTCCGTATCCCCGTCCGTACAAGGTAAAAACAATTAATTCTTCTATTATATCCAAGCAACTTTAAATTATTTTTTAGTTAATACAAGTTTTAGAGTACCTGGGTCAACAAAATTATGGAATGTATTTTTATGAAACATGTATAATCAGGTCCATATGCATATTATGGACGTTATATCCCATACAAAAAGGAATCGTTGACACGAGAAAATCCGAAAAATGTAGGTTTCGCGTGCTGCATAAAAATGAAGAACCTGTTGTTGACGTGAATACACCAATAAAAGCAGGGTGCGGCCAGAGAAGCATGTTCGCCAGTGATACGGCACCATCGGTTTTACTATAGTATAGAATTGTTGAAAGTAAATATAATTCATTCCCAGGAGAGGTGGAAAAAGCTTTTTCGCAGTATCACTGCGAAACCGCTCGGCTCGGTGGGGTGCTGAGGAATCTGCCCTCCGGTATTGAAAATACAATCTCTGCCGCACAATAACGATTTGGTAACTTTGAATAACATTTGCACTGCTTGAGTTCAACTCACAACTATATCGTGAATCCCGCAGGATGGGAAAAAAATGATTTTTATTTGGGTCTCGGCCGAGTGGACCATTGATTTATAAGCGGCAAAGCCGCAATATCTCCATTATCTGTCTGATCTGCTGTCCTACTGTCAAAATGTACGTTTTCCATGGCACTTTGTCGCATCGTTATACGAAATACATGACAGTTTTTATTTTCATTAAAGATGTTGATTGAGTCTGGCACTCGGGCTTGCTTTGGAAACTGACGAACATCCTCCCTCTTATGTACTGTCTCATAAGGAGATCTTATCTGATGGACGGATTTTCCCGAGTCCGTCAGGATACTGATTCTCACCTTATACCTCATTAGGGCGGGTGTTCCTCAGGGATGCATACTTGGCCCATTTCTATTTTCAATATACACTGTAAATATTCCTAAACATGTTAACATTTCAACACGTACAGCGATTCTTACACATAATTCAGACCCATTAAGCACTCAACCCTTACAAAACCTGAATAAATGAACAGTATGGTTCAAAAATTGGAGAATGAAGATAAACCTAAAGAAAAGCGCGCAAAATATCTGTCAGGCATATAAATGGAATCCCATTGCCATCCACTGACTTTTGTATTATCTTGGACTTTTCATGGATAAACGACTGACTTGTAATCCCCACGACAAGACAGCAAACAAACCGACGTTATAAATTATTAAAAAGACTACTTGACTCACGATCAAACTTAGACATTGAAAACAAACTTTTATTTACAAGACAATGGTAAGACCACTCTGGATGTACCCTTGTGAAGTGTTGGGCTCAACCAAGTATTCTAATTTCCAACGTCTCCAATCAATCCAATCAAAAATTCTCCATCAAATTATAAATGCTCCTTTTAACGTTTCAAATTGCACTATTCATAACGACCTACACATCCCGTTTGTACATGAACTCATCAAAATCCGTTATAAAAAATACATTCTTCTTTGAACACACACAATAATCTATTAGTACGACATTTATCATTTCCAACCCTACCTGAATATCCTTTAAGACGATTGAAGCGAAAGTGGCCCCTATACTTTCTCATTGAGTAAAGATTTAAAGATTTCAGTGTGTATATGAACGTATCTACTTAATCCAATATTTGTAGTTGTAAATATCAAATAAATGTAATTTTAAAGAATTAAAGATGTACATTGAGTAGTTTACACAATTAATTACCTTTTAAGACCATTCCTGGCCATTGGCCTTTATTTGGTTTACACGGTATTTAATTATTTATTAAAAAGATTTATAGTATATTGCTTTTAACTGTTTACAAGATTTTACCAGTTCCTTTTATTATTTAGCGTATTTTTACATTCTTTTCCATTCAGTTTATCTTTTTGCAATCATTTTTTCTATTATTGTATAATAATTGGACAAATAGCTATAGAATAAAATCGATCGTCTCGTGCTTTATCCTATTTAGGCCGAATATGACACCCAGGGGTTCAAGGTAGCTAACATACATTCTACCATAATAAAACCTATCTTACAGACATTTACTTTCATATAGTCCAAAGCAATTATTTGCTATTAAAAAGTAAACAAAATTTACATTGTTCATTTTCCCACTTACCTGCATTTTTACTCTTTAGTTTATCCTCCGATAATGAACCACGTTTCCATCATCTATAAAATAACCTGAACACCATTGAACATGGCTCCGCAAGGGAGGATATCGTTAAAAATACCATGTCCAAATATATATTGTATCGTAAAATAATTTCGTAGTTTTGTATGTTAAATTAAATGATAATTAAAGGTTCTTGTAAACAAATCTAATCCACATATTTGAAATAGTTTGTTCCACTACCTTTTGCTATCGTCCACCTAATTTTGTAATTTTCCTAGAACTACTTAGGTTTTCGAACGATGCGTTTTCCGCGGGCCTCATGTGAGGTAAAAATTTTCCCGTTACTAGTTTTCCAGAGCCCAGAATAAGTGGGCGAAGCCAAATCAGCCATTTTCCAACAATTTCTGGCGCGTTTGCTAAAAACAAGTGGGAGTGAGGGTTATCCTGGTGGAAAACAATCCCCTTGCAATTAGCCATTACAATCCGGTTTTGGTCAATTGCTGGCATTAATCGCTCCAATTTTACGCAGTATACACTATTAAACTGTTTGGTTGGGGAGAAGAAGCTATTATAAAGCCACTACCATGCAATCCCACCAAATGGACAGAATAACATTCTTCAGAGGAAATTTTTTGGTGATGTTAACGGGGGTCGCATTTTCAGCAAAATTTTCCTATCTCGACATTGTTGTAAATGATAGAAATGATGAAGATGAGATGAGTATTTGTAATATATTTGTAAATTACTCACTTTTTATACCAGTTACCTTTTTAAAAATGTATGTTACATTGCGTCTTAGAAAGGAATCGCAGATGTATATGCGATCCAATAAATTCTTCTTAATCATGTGACCCCATATATCGCTCCGACATCTATATCCAGCAGCTCTCAGATGAGTTCTAATTCTTGAATGAGACATGTTAGTGTCTTTGCAATGTATCGTACCGTTGACTGTAGGTTATTTGTTGTTGGTGTAAAAGCTCATATTTGATCATCAAAGGTTGAATGATGACCAGAGCGCTTTGCTTTCAGCAAATCAATGTTTCCGCTTCTGAATCAAGCAAACCAGTTAAAAACAATGCTTTTTTTTTAATTCATCATAAACATCACAAATTTTCTAGTAGTCTGAGCTGCGGTTTTTCTATTGCTTCAATAGAACCCACTTAATGACTAATGATGATTTTTCTTCACCTTCTAAAATTTCTCGAACGAAACTGACGAATAACAACGCCTCAACTAGTCCGTTTTCTCAGAGTGTAAGCTAAATAAACATTGCTTAAAAACACGACCAGGATAAAACCCAATGATCGAAAAACCCTACAAACCTTTTTTACAACCCAATACTCTTTTCACCCTTAAAATAAACTTCTTTCTCATTTCAATAATCTTTTCATTCCCGTCGAGCACCATGTACTAAATCTTGGACAGGAATTCTCATACTAGACTCAGCCCCACCGCTTCCAATATAAGATTCAAACTATTTAAAAGGCATAGAAGTGATGAACGGTGGAGTGAGTGCGGTGTTCAATCCTTTTAAAAAGATAGTTCCTACTCTCAGTAAGTTGTTTTCTAACGATCCGGTTTCGAGCTTTTACCTCATCATCAGATTGAAGGAGTTCTACAACCACGTCTCTTGACATGAATTGCAAAAGTATTTTTTGCACTTTTGCAATTCATGTCGAGAGACGTGGTTATAGAACTCCTTCAACCTGATGATGAGGTAAAAGCTCGAAATCCGGATCGTTGTTGGAAAACAACTTACTGTGAATAGGAACTATCTTTTTAAAAAGGATTATTTAAAAGACCGCTGAACAAAAGATCTAAAGTTATAATGGCCAATAAACAAAGACTGTATATTGCTCTGATACTACTACTTATAGTACTTGACTGTAGGACTTGAACCGTTAAGTGTTTGAGCCTTAACAGGCACCAAATCTTTCAATCTAAATTTTTCCGGACAATTACTAATGGTCCTTTCTGTCACCAGTCTGTTTGACTTTGTTGATAACGTCGGCTTCCCTGGATAGCTGGTGGTGTTGGCCGGTCTGCGAGCGGATGAACACACGTTGAACCGATCGATTCTCCCCTCAGGATGTTGTGAAGCGAAACGCATCTGATTGAAACGTAAAGCAGCGAGAATCGACGGGCCCAGTAAAGCGATCAGTGTCGATCAGTCCATGTTCCCGGGATAGATGCCAAGCAGTCTCAACAAAACATTTCGTGTTTGCATACTGCATATTTTTGTTTACTTATTGTAATGTCTAATTGTAAAATAAAGACTTGTTTTAAACATTATACAAAGTTAAATTCACTAATTTCGTGGTCCGCTTGACCAATTAATATCTTACAATTAATTAAAGTTTTCAGTTGATATAAAAAAGTTGAAAAATGGCAAAAGGAGGGAAAATTCAAAAGGTGTGGTTGAGATGGGAAGTTGGTGTCCGAGTGGATAGCTCAAATGGTAGAGCAGCGGGGTATCAAGCCTGAGATCGTGGGTTCGAATCCCGCTCGTGCCATTGACTTTTTTATCTCAACTGAAAACCTTAATTAATTGTATTATACACAGTATATTACTATTGTTGGCCATTTTATCTTTATCGAGTTTTGTGGTGAGGTGGGAGACAAAGAAGATATAAAAGTGCCAGTTATATTTATGACATGATAATCTTTAGTGTTACTTGAGGCCTATGATGGTGTCTCAAGTTGAAGGTTAAGTTGTAAAAAGTTCAATTTGTCTGTAGCCAAAGTACCGTAAATATACATTTAAAAGACCTCATGCTACTTTGAAAAATTAATATACATAAAGAAAGTTAGGCTGGTCTAATATTGTTTTTTACAGGCACCTAGTGCATAATTGCCTCTATAAATTAATTAAAACTGCTAAGAATTTTCGTCGATTCGTTTGAGAATCATAGAGAAAAATTTATTTCCTTGAGTTTTCACTTATAGAAGTCTGTTTTCTCGCTCCGTTTTATTAAATGCCTTCCATGTTTTAAATTCATTTATTTCTAATAATACGCGACGAACGTTTTCTCCAGCTCATTCTGATCTATCAATTGGACAAGGTTCGTGTTTTGTATTCGTGGAAAAAAATTCGGCGTGTTGATTATTGAAATGCGATGGTCCTAATAGAAAGATGTCCCTTCCAGGTGACGAGAAAAAGGCCGATGCCTGGTGGGTTTCCTAGGACGAGTTGACAAAGGGGTGGCCTTTATTACATCTCACCCACAGGGATTTATAAACGCCGCTCATATAAAGAGAAAGGGGGAAATTCATTCCGCTAAGGCTTTCACTCCGGCACCCTTTTTTTTATTTTATCCCTTCTTGTTTTTGTCCAATTTTTTATATATATATCGCGTCCCTGTCTGCTCTGGCAATTTTATTAAAGTGGTTTTGATTAATCACCCCCACCACAAGGCCCCCCAAAGTTCGTCAACCACAACAGGATGTCATCACAACATCTGCTTCGTGTCAACTTTAATAAATGCAAACCGAGATTTGTTTCCCCCCTCGAAACACAATTATGACATCTTTCATCCCCTCTGCTAATTGATTAACTATTAAGCAGCATTGTTATTGTAAATAATGAAAATCGTGGCAAAAATTATAACACTGGACCTCTATATGTTCTAACCCTACCGTTTATCCAATTCTGAGAAATGCACAAACAGTAAATTGTTTTCCAACGATCCAGATTTCGAGCCCTTAGATCATCATCAGTTGAAGGATTTCTACAACCACTTCTCTCGACATGAATTACAAAAGATTTTTGCGATTCATGTCGAGAGAAGTAGAATTTGTAGAAATCCTTCAACCTGATGATGAGCTAAGGGCTCGAAATCCGGTCGTTGGAAAACAACTTACAGTGAGTAGGAACTATCTTTTTTAAAAGAGATTAACACCGCTCTCACTCCATCATTCATCATTTCTATGCACAAACATATTTCAAAAATGCACTTCTCATGTTCCCTTTATGATATTTAGTGCAAGAGTGCGTACACTGGCAGGCAAAATATTCCACCCGATTGATTTTTTTTTCATTTTCTTAGAAAAGAAAATTCTGCCCTTAATTTCTCTCATTGCTTTTACCAATAAATATTTATTTATGCTATATATTAAAGTGGGAATATCAATTAGGAGTAAACACACTTAATCCAAAACAAAGATCAAGGATTTTTCAATATTTAATTTTTACTGAATTTAAAATGTTTATTAAGTCTCATTTGAATTCTGAAATAATAAGCTGTGTAGTTTTCACCTTTGTTTTCTTAATTTCAATTTTTTAACTTCAAACTGCCATTTAATGCTGAGGATGTTGGGCGTGGTGTGGCACTTATGGATGATGGACGTTCCATGAGGTATGCGGCTATTGCCATCGGAGTGCTTTACGAAACTTTGAAAGATGCTGATAGACGTTTTCGGGAAACCGAGTCTTACCGTAGAAGGCCCGGTTCTGGATGCCCTAGATTAACAGAACCAAAGGATGACCGTTTTTTGGATTTGAGAATTTTGTGAAACCGACACCTTACGTTCAAGCGATTCATCAACGACTCAGTTTCCCGAAAACGTCTATCAGCATCTTGCAAAGTTTCGTAGAGTAATGCGATGGCAATAGCCTCATACCGGATGGAACGTCCATCATCCATAAGTGCCACACCACGCGCAACATCCTCAGCATTAAAGCGATTCATCAGGAAGTTCGAGGTGTCCAAAATCTGAACTGCTGCTCAAAGAAAATTAAATCAGTATGGGCGATGTCTTTTCGCCGTATAAGACCAGAATTGACCAGAACACACAGAGTTGCATTTCGGAGGCACGACTTTCGGCTGTGGGTTCGAATCCCGCTCGTGACACTAACTTTTTCATTGCAACCAAGAGCTTACATTAAAAAAATAATTAATTGAAAGAAATAATTTGATCAATCAGACCACTAAACATAATGGATTTTATACTAATAACATTGTGTATGTTGGCAAAATGTTTATACAAACAACATATCACATTCCGCTGACTGTATTTATTGCGTAAAATTATTCCAATGATATGGAATAGTTGTAGTTTCTCTATTTAAAACAAAACTGGATCATCGGTCCCTCTAGGACATTTTTCAATTGGTTTTTTGTTTTCCATCTGGCTTTTTTTCATTTTTCTCAAGCGAATTGTTTATGAGCCGGCATTTTTATGAACCCCCGCATATACTACAGACCTATAGTACTCAGTGGACATACATATTCACGTTCCGACAGCGATAGCACTCGATATTAATACAGTGTCCGTCTAGGGGTCACTATCCCCAACAGATCACTTTCAGTCGCCCCTTGAGCATTCTATATCACCCGTCGCCTCGAAATACCTATATGGATATAAACTCTTGCGTCATCAAATCTCGCAATTAAATACAATAAAATAATATTACAATTTATGTGAATTTTTAAGTTGTACAAATAAATATGTTTTAATTTTAACACAAAGTTTTACTTTTTGAACAGATATTCAGGCACATTCCTTCAAATCCTTCCCGTTTCACTTAGGTAGTTTGATAAACGGCTTTTGTTTACGAATCTTTCAATTTGATTATAATATTAAAATAAAGTTCAACAAAAATTAAGATGAAATATAAACACCAATCACAATATTGTTATCGATGAGGGGAGGACAAAGAAAATTTAGAGATGACACAAGAAATAAGCCAATATAAGCATTCTAGTCGTGCTATTGTTTGCCGAGTAACTGTTACAAGTACTATACCAACAAGGGAACTTAGTTGTTTGCCTGTTTACTCACCCAGCTTCCGAATTATTTTATTTTGTATATCCTTCATGTTTTACTCGGGACTCGGTGTAAATAGGTTTTAGTAGTTTTAAAAGCAAGATAGCGGATACAAGGGTGAATAATTAATTGTCTCATTTTGGAAGGGTTCCAATTTGAAAAGGTTGTTAAAATATGACCGGCTGGGGTTTTTGAAGCGGCGCGATAAATACGAACGGGGGTTGGTTTTCAAAAGTTGGACAACGTGATTACTTGCATCATCATCATGCAAAAGTAGCGGAAGATACCTTTAAGATACCAATGTTTGAGAAAGGGAAGAAACAAAAGTAAAACTCCGGAATGAGAGAGAAAGAGAGAGAAACAACATGTAACCTAGACTCTCGCCTGGCTTCTTACAAAGAAATACTCTCTTTTTCTTGAATTATTCAACTTTTAACGAAGGAAAAAATATATCTAGTCTCATCTCCAAGAAAAATAATGCGAAGCAAACTTTTGCGTTTTAACATCTCGAATGCAAAAGGTGCGCCTAGGGGAATTCACGGTTTCGCTTTTAATTTGCAACCAGACCTTGAAATTTCCTTATAATAAAGGACTTAGTGGTCAAAAGTTTAATGTACATTATACTTCACCACGCTAAAAATTATTATTACTATCTTCTAAAAAATGTGACTTTTTAAACGTTAGTTAAAACATGGCGTTCACATGGATGATTAAAAATGTAAAAAATCGGTGATAAAGTTTTGTTTTTAATTAAAAATGACAATATTTAAGGATTAACTTCATTATAAGTTTCCAAAATTATAATTGTATACTTTTATAAAATGTGCAACAATCAATTATTTGATGATGGGTGTTAGTCTGCGAGTCGGTGAACTCATACTGAACCGGCATACACGGAGAAATAATAATAATAAGTTGAAAAAATAGATTTAAAAAGGAGAAAAACTACGAATTTTCCTTTTTTAAAGAGTAAGTACTAATTTCAACTTCTGTTCATAGCCGAACCAATTGACTATTTTAAAAAATGTTTTGGAATTTACTTCACATTTGTTCTCATTAGGAACCAAATAGAATCACTTAGTGCCTACATACAGAATACGATTCAAAATAAATGCAAATTTTTCAATTAATTATTCTTTGTATGTAAGGTCTTGGTTGAAATGAAAAAGTTAGTGTCCCGAGCAGGATTCGAACACACGACCTTCGGCTCAGTACGCCGCTGCTCTTGAAGTCACGATAGCTCAAATGACTAGAGCAGGGGCGTATTGAGCCGAAGGTCGTGGGTTCGAATCCCGCCCGTGATACTAACTTTTTCATTTCAAACAAGACTTTACATACAAAGAATACTTAATTGAAAGAAGTAATTTGGTCAACCAGACCACTAAATATAATGAATAAATGGAAATTTTGGTTGAGGGAATACGCTATTTACAGAACTTCTCATGTTTTATATANTATATATATAAAATATACTGCCCTTCAAAAAACCGACCACCTCGTGTTTGCACGAAAAAATGGCAAACTTTGGAAATGCATATTTTCTTCGCCTTTTAGGTCACAGAACTGCTCTAGAACACATCGTTATTTTACGCTGAACAAAATGGCATTTTAAATGATTTCCTGGCTTCAGTCCTTCATCAGTAAATTCAAATATTCGGAAACCTGTTAATTTTTACAAAAAATTCAAATTGAGTTGCGGGGCCAGGAAATCGTCCTGGAGCGGCACCCTATAGCAATCGATAGGAAATTTTAATAAGCTTTCAGTTGGTCACCTTCCACTTTACCCGATATTTCAACTGTTTTAGCGTTATTCGTGATTTTTGGGCAAAAAACGTGGTTTTTTACGTGCTCATGGAAGGGGACCAATTCAAAGCTTATTAAAATTTCCTATCGATTGCTATAGGGCGCCGCTGTAGGACGATTTCCTGTCTTCACAGCTCAATTTGAAGTTTCGGTAAAAAGTGAAAAATTACCATATTTCCGAATATTAGAATTTACTAATGAATGACTGAAGCTAAGAAATTATTTTAAAAAAGTAAAAGTACAAGAGTAAAATTTTCTAAAAAATGAGCCCTAGCGCAGATCGGTGACTTAAAAGGCGAAGAAAATATGCATTTCCAAATTTTGATGGGCACTATATAAAAAATGAGTATAATATGAGGTTTTCTATAAATAGTGTATGCCCCAACCAAAATTTACATTTATGTTAAATTGTTTTCTGTATGTTGGCCCGAAGTGATTGTATTTGGTCCCTAATGAGATCAAATGTGAAGTAAATTCCAAAATATAGATATTTAATTTCATGGACTTAATCCACCTTAAAACGTCGTTTAGGAGTTAGGAGACAATAGAAGTTGTCTGCACACGTTTAAGCCAGTATGAATCGAACTCCGGACCGTAAAAGATCATGAACATGGATTTACTACTAAACGATAGTCGATTAGAAGCAAACCATTTACTAAGAAGTCTATAACAATTTTAGACTGAATAAAAAATAAACTAAATTTGAACAAAACATCAATCTTTTTTAACTGCTACAGCTCGTTGAGAGAAAGTTACTACTGAAAATTAAAATGAAAATTTAAAAAAAAAATTGCATTCCTGATTCAATAGTAAACCGCACTCGTTTCAAATGGAAAATAGGTTGAAAAAATTGTTTAAAGAAGAGAAACTATTAAGAACAGAGAGGCGGATTTTGTTTTCTCAGGGAAAAAAGGAAAAGTGGATCTTTCATATTTAGTTTTACAAGCAGAACAAACAATTTGACATTGATATGCACAAAGCAGTCAAAAATAATATTAAATAATGTAATATTAAAATTTAAGAAAAAATGATAACGTATTTTAACAAAACAATATGCCAATGAAAAAATTAATAAATAAAATAAACAGAAATATATACAATAAAAATGGATATATCGTTTAAATAAAGTCATAAAAACTGTTTTATAATCAAATGAAAAGAGCTCTGTATTGTTTTCTTTTCTATTTTTGAAAAGTAAAACAAAAAGATTTCTCAACATTTCTTCGTACATAAAATTCGTCAGTTTTGTTTCAGTCCATCGTTTTCTTTAATCTGTAAGAAGATTCTCGTTTAGAAAAAAAAATTTTAATTTATCAAGTGCCTTGTAAACTCTATTGACGTGTAATTTGAAACTTATGATTAAAAAAATATTTGTACATAAACTCGAAAACCGAGGATATGAGAGGGCGAGAAAAAAAATAAACAGCCGGGCTTAGCTTGTCCGTTGCCTGTTTGTACAGACTGCCTACTCCTATCAAGTGGCAAATGTCTGGTTTGTATACATGAAAAGTACAATTGAAAAGCATTCCACAAAGTGACAATGATTGAAACACAACATTTGGACAAACTGTGAGCGGCTTAAAAAACAACCCTCGCCTTTAAAAAACCCGGTTCAATTAAGACCCCAATAAAGCTTTATTTGAGGTGTTTTACTTAAATAGTTGAATGTTTGGGCCTCTTTACTTAAATTTACGCTAAACAATTACAGAACCGAAGAAACAGTCTAATTTTTAAGAGCGCTTTATTAAGAGCTTTATTGATTAAATTATGAACGAATCGTAAAAGGTACACCGATCGCCTATCATCATTTCTATTGCGTATCGTTATTTTTTTATTTGTAGTCTGTACATATTTGTACATATTACATACGTGTTCACACGGTCACAGGACTCATCTGCCGCCAATACTGGCACTCAGTGTGAGGAACTCGAGGCCATTGACGATTAAGGCGAAGTGACGGGTTCTCGGGATGGGAATGTGTACAGAGGACTCGAACAATTACGATTAGAAAGGATCGAGAAGTTGATGTGAAACTTTTGGAATCAGGAACGGATCGGTCGTTGACAAAAAGAGATGTTGAGGTCGCTGTGGATACTAAGTGACACGGTAAGAAGCATAGACGATTTGTCTGAGGTCTTTTGATTGAAAGAATTGGATGCGCTAGATGTTGGATGGCTCGGCAGAGAACCCCACAATCCCATTCCGTAGGTCCTAAGTAGTCGCAGTGAAGCCATGTGCAAGGTTAGTTTAGTTTTGACAGTCAAGACAGATTTCGTTCTAATAAGTCTCCGTAGTTGTCCTAAGTCTGGGAGTCCACCTCAGACTTCTGTCTAAGTACAGTCCTAAGTATTTGACTTGAATGGAAATCGGAATCGTTGTTGAAATACAGTTGGAAGAAAGACTGTTTTTCAATGTGAAGTACACTGTGTACATTTTTCTTCAATCCATCTTGTCCTTCACTTTTTGCACCAGTCTTCGATAAGCTCAAGGTGTTCTTGGATGTTGGAGGTGCCTGGATAGGATTCAAGTTAAAGGACAACTTGAGGTATCGTCCGCGTAGGTGGTGTTGACGGGGTGTGCAGGCAGGTCAGAAATATAGATGATTTAAAGGATGGGACCATGAATGCTCCTCCATTGATATAACAACGAATCTTTCACACTTTTTTTAAACATAAAATTCTAAATAATGGATTATTATTTTTTTTTTAATTCTTTCTTTTTAACGAGGGTTTGCATCAGCAGAGGTCATATAAACCCTCAGAGTGCCTGTATTTTTGAAAAACAAGCCCATTTGTTAATATGTTTTGTTCGAATGCAGGGCCGCTGGATTCGAACCCGGGACCTTTACCTTACGGTGATGAGCGACGTGTCAACGCCTACACCGTTGCGGCCACCGACGCCCCCAAAAACATTGTTATCGTTAATATCCTGCCATTCAGGCACATAGCATATCGTACTTCGTTTAGTTTTGTTCTATGTAAGCAAAGTCAACCGTCACTACAACTTTAATAACTTTCAATTAATTATTAACCGAATTGAAATTTGCTAATAGTAATTCCCCCCATATTGCTTTTATTTCATATAATAATAAAAAAATATATAAAACAAGTTTTATGAACTGATTTGTAAACTTGGCATTTCCATTTAGTCTTATTTTTCCGGTAGAAACAATTTTTATAATAAATTCCATGGAATAAGGACAGAATCCAGGCAATTTTTACTTTGTAGAATTCTTGATTTTAACTTTTCTACATAGCCAAATAGAAGCACTTGGTTATTAAGATCACTAATATCGATTCAAGTTAGTTTAAAAAATCAAGATACTTTTTACATCATTTTACAAAAACTCTCTATTCTTCTCGTTGTTTGATGGCATTCCTCGATATGACTATGAATACAGTAATATTAGTGACCTAAATTGCAACAAAAAAAATTTAATAACAATACAACAGTTGGTTATTTATGATAAAATGAGCATAGTTATTTGTGATTACGATGAATAGATTTTTCCATGACAATTGCCAGCACGAAGTCGATACAAATGATTTTCCATTTTGGCAAATCAACGCGATAAATCGTCGATTTGTGTTATTCCATTTGAGGATTAACCGTGTATAATTACAATGGTGTAATGTTACCTATGTTTTACTAAGCGTTGTTTTAATAACCTGGATACAGGTGTTTACGAAGACTATATTTTAATGCATAATCGATAATGCTAATCTCAATTCATAAGTTAATGGCAAACGGTGTTGGGTAAAATGAATATGTGCTTCAAAAGTGATATGAAGCTAAGGAAGTTTAAATTACCCCTATCAACTGCACTGTCATAGTCTTTCTCCCATAAAACACGATATTACTGGAAGACGTGGGGTACCTCGTTGTAAATAAAATACTGTTTCGTAATAAACAGCTTATTTCCCTGATGTCCAGACGCAAAAGAACTGTACATAGCATAAATAAACAGAAAGCCATTAACAAAATACTCAACATTTTCTATATATTGTGATCTACTTAAATAAAGTTTTAAAGTATGTTTTTCTACTGACTTGTTTAGTTTTCATTTTAAAAAAATAATATAAAAAAATAATTATAATAATTGGACAACCTTTTTAACTAAATGACTGTAAACTCTTTTAGACGTACTCCTCCACATATACTGCTTTCGCTTTAAACTTTTTTAATGAACCCGGCCGAAGTTAACTTAAATATAAAATACTCTTTCGTCCCCGTACCCATGCACTGCACTCCTTTGACATTTACAAAACGGTTAAGTCGTCTAAAATAAATAATATAAGACAAATATCAAGTCAGTCCTGTCTGAAAAGGATTTAACGGTTCACCTGAATTAAATTCGGTTTGATGATCGGCCCCGGCATGATAGCCCGGCTGTGTACATTTGTTGAATAAACACTATCAAAGTTGGAGGAAAATCCCCTGCTCAACCTTTCTCTCCCTAATCTCAAATAATACACGGTTTAAATCCGGTAAAACTTTAAACCGTACATTATTTGACGCTGCTGACTAATGCCAAGGAAGGCCTTATAAAAATAAATATAAAATTTTTAGTATTATCTTTCACGTGGTCATATCTAAAGTGGATTAATCTTGCTATATTTTATTGCTTACCTACTATGTCCGTGCTACTTCATTTAACAAATAATCGCCATAAAATTGTCACATCTAACAATTAACTTTTTTCGTTAATGACTTTTGTAACAATACAATATAAACATAAAATTGGATCAAAATACGATACTTTATATTTAATCTCAAAATTATTCTCGACAGATATTTCTTTTAGCTATATCTTTAACTTCTTACATAAGAATCGTACAAATTCTTTGTATACCAGTGATTTATCAATTGCGGTGATACTTAAGCAAGCTTCGGACCTTTCTATAGCTTATAGTTAGAGGTATATATATTTATTAATTATTCGATGTAGATATGGAGGAAATTAGTTAATAATTTCGTAATGAGAAGGAAAGAAAGAAACTACACACTTTTAAAAACTACGTAAAATAGAGTCATTTTTGTACAGTAGAGACTAGTTAGTAAGATGACGAAGATTGAAGAGATGAATTCTCTCTTCCGTGTGTGTGTGTGAGTGTGTGTGTGTGTGTGTGTGTGTGTGTGTGTGTGTGTTTGTATTTTATTCTGACCGCATGTCTGGTAATCTGACTCTCTCCTCTCTCCCATTCTCTATTTATATCACTCCCTCTACATCTGTATCTCTCTCGCTCGCTCGTCTTAATTTGTTTGAATGTCTGGTACTACATTCATTCATTCATTCATTCATTCTCTCTCTCTCTCTCTCTCTCTCTCTCTCTCTCTCTCTCTCTCTCCCTCTCTCTCCAAACGTATTTTTCAAATTCTTAAAAAGTAGATCTAGAACCTCGCTGTTGAGTCCAAGAACAATGTTGATACGTTACTAATTTCCTATATGAAGCCAAGCTAACATAATTACACTTAAATTAGCATAAATTTATGCACAATAGGCCAATACTGGTCGCGGTGCACAGGTCGTAAAAATTCTGGCTCCTTTATAACCTATCTAGCATAAATTTTATGCATAAATAAAAAAATGCCATCTTCATTTTATTGCTTTTGTCATTTTAATATTCATTGTTAGAAAGCGGTAGTTGAGTAAAATTAATTTTTTTTTCAGGTTTTACATTTTGCACATATTTTTTCTTCCACACACACGCACACGCACGCACAAACACTCTCACTCTCTCTCACACTCACTCTCTCTCTCTCTCTCTCTTTCTCTTTCTCTCTCTTTCTCTACCTTTAACTCACACTCCATCTGAGGTATTGTTCTCTCTCATTTTATCTGTGTTGAGTTGTGTTTTCCTATCTTTTTATCACAACCGGAAACAATTTAAATCGCGTCAATAAATAAATCCTACCTATTTTCATCAAATTCATAAAAGAAATTAAGCGTACTATTTACTTTTTCATTCCCATGATTTTCAAGGCGGCGGACAATTAACAAGATATATCGGAAATCATTGATCTATCTGTAGTATTTATATGTATTATCCCCCTAATAAGAGCTAACTAACGAATTGGAGTTTTTACAAATAGGCCTAGTGGCCCGAGTAAATCTGATAAGAAACTTCACCATATGACCCTAATCAAACTAACAAACTTTGATCGAACCAATTTACCACCCAACTTTGTCGACCCAAATTCTGATAACACTCCACAATTATGTAAACATTAGACGTGGGTAGTCCTAAACATTTGCGGTAAACAATGAAATGGAACCGTAGCTTTCATTTTTCCCCTCCCCCAAAAAGTTGTCTCTCTTTGGCTTTAATAATAAAATGGTCAATTTACGTATTCCCTGTCGTTGTGTTTTTTCAATTTTTTAATGAACAGATCATATATTGATATGCTTTATCAAAAACACAATTCTGATTTGGTTAAATAATAGAAGGAAATGGTGTGTGAGAGGTGTATCTCATCTTTACTGATACTTATTTACAAACATCAAAATATTTTAAGTTTAAAAAAAATAAACTTTTAATATTAATTTGTATCGTTTCTCTCAATAAAGATGACAATGGATAATTTTGGTAACGATATGTCAGTTGTTTCATGTCTTTCTTATAATGAATGGAAGAGGAATGCAAATTTTGATTGATTTTCGTGGAGTTTGGATACGCGACGACCACTCCTGAGAAGTAGATCCCTCGGGAACTCCGGTCAGTTAACTTCCCTTGGAAACCCTGTCCTTCAGACAGGGCGGAGCTATTTGACGTCTCCCTTAGGAAATTACCACCGTCAAATATTCAAACCGATGTCACCCTTCACTACCTTGTAAACAGATCGTTGGACTTGTCCATCACAATTCGGCTGTCTTCCCTTCAGCACTTCGTTAATAAAATAAAACAAAAGAGACTTCGATGAGGATTTAATATTATTTACACATAATATTGCACCCCCTTAATGAAATTCCATTAGCCCTAGCCCTTTTCAGTATCAAGGGATTGCCTTGTGCCTTATAATACGTTTCGTCTTTCATAATTAAAATTCCTTAATATTCCCATAATTCACTTTCACTTTTCCCTTTTGTAATATCTTTTTTAAGAGAGCTACTATATTTCAACCAGGAAGATTTTTTCGTCTATGTCCAAACAAACTTCGTCAATGACGAGGTTGACAAACAGTGAATTTCAGTCAAATGAAAAAGAAACTATTATTCTATGTAGTACTTACTATAAATCTTTTTCTCTCTCTAAACTACTTCTACTTTCCTATTTCCTCTTTCAGAAATATCTTTATACCATTTCTCTCTTTTGATCTTTCACGCACTAACTCTTTTCTCTTATTTTTTCTATTCATTATCTCTTCTCGTTTAAATATTCTTTCTCTCTCACTCTCTGTTTCTTTCTCATTCTCTGTTTTCACTCTCGGTTTTTGTCTCATTCTTTGTCCGTCTCTCTCCTCTCTCTCTCTCTCTCTATCTCTCTCTCATACTCACATTTTTTAGATCTATTTATGTTTCGAATTTTTACTAAATGTGTGTGTTTAGAACAAATCAGATTGAAACTATAAGCAAAGCAGCAATGACTTAAAAGCACCATTCATCATCTATCTATTTTACAAACAAGTAAAAGCATTCAAAACCAAAAGAAAATATTGCACACGTTAATATGTATCTAAAAGAAATTAAGCAAAATATTTTCTAAAACTACATCTATTATCTAAACAAAATCTACCTTAAAATATTTTAAAGTACCTTTCAATGGTGGCCCTCCACCTGTAACATAATAATTGTTAGTATATCTTACTTTTTTTAACCGTTTAAATATATATTTCTCTTCAGTGAAACATACTAACAAGCAAAAAATTCCACCCACTTGTAATATAAATTGATTTGTATGTATTTTTATATATTAATCAAAGTTTCAAGTTTTTAACGCTTAATAATTGAGTCTTTGTCTAAAAAAGTAAAAAAAATGTAAATTGCTAAGGAAAATGAAAAAAAGACGGACAGATAAAATATGTTTTAATTAGATTTTTAATTAACATTTCAATATCGCGTATTTCCTCGTCTTGCCATAATTACATCTCGAAGACGCCTCGGCATACTTTCTACCTGTCTGGAAATGTCTCTGTGCTGGAGGTTAGCCCATTCTTCAAGAAGAGTCTTTTTGTGATCGTGGAGTGTATCAGGTGTTCTTCAGTGAAGGACGTGTTCTTATCCGTTTTGAGGTTATACTATAAATGTTCGATGGGGTTCAAGTCTGGAGAACGGGCTGACCAGGCTAAGACCCTGATGTTATGCTGTTGAGGGTACGTTCGTATACCGACATACGAACGGGCATTATCGTGCTTAGACGAGGATTGTCGCATATTCATCGAGGATAGGCAACGCATGATTTTCCAAAATTTCATCCACATAGGGAGTGGCCGTCAAAAATCCTTCACGGTTCTTACCTCCATGAACAACAACCAACTCTGTGCGACTCTCCATTGAAATTCCCGCCCACACCATCACTGAGCTAAGTTGAAAATGTCGGCTCTGGGAAAAATTACAGGCTTCGAACCTTTCATTTCGCTTCCTCCATACTCTTTCACCCCGGTCTGGAGATCGTAGATCAACTCATCTGTAAAAAGTACAGCATACCAATCATCCAAAGAAGCCGTGCAAATCTGTGTTTTCTGTTAACAGTAAGGTGGCGGTTTCGCAAAATTATCAAAGTCAAAAAACGTTCATCCTGTGGTTCCGTTACCCTAGGGCATCCAGAACCGGGCCTTCTATGGTAGGACCCAGTTTCTCAAAAAGGTCTAACAGCGTCTCGCAGAGTATCGTAGGGACCTCCGATGGCAAAGAGTCGCTTACCTGATGAAACGTCCATCATCATTAAGCGGCCCATAGACGATCAATATTATTGCACAGTATTTTGGGTTGTGCAATTGAATTGATCGTGTGTAGTCGATATTGAAAGTTTGTGCAATACATTGCATGATTGACGAAAAGTTGAAAATATGTATATTGTACAACCTGGAAAATATTGCACCATCTGTTGGCATTATTGCGCTATATCAATCAGTTTGTGAAGTATCAACAAGTGGAAAATATTGCACAAACTTCAATATCGCCTTCAAACTATTCAAGTTCATTGCACAAACAAAATTTTGTACAATATTATTGAACGTTAAGGGGCAACCGTCAAATTATTGTGCAATCTATAGTGTAAAATAATATTGACCGTCTATGGGCCGCTTAAAGTGCCACATAAAGCGCAACATCCTCAGCACTAAGTGGCATTTTTAAGTTTAAAAATTGAATTTAAGAAAACAAAGATTAAAACTAAACACTTTATTGCTTCCGAATTGAAATGAGACATTTTTAATTCCGTAAAAATTAAATATTGAAAAATCCTTGATTTTTATTTTGGATTAAGGATTGTGTTTACCTCTAATTGATAATCCCAATTTAAAACATAGCATAAAGAAATATTAATTGATAAAAACAATGAGACAAATTAAGGGCAAATTTTTTTTTCTAAGAAAATGAAAACAAATTAATTGGATGGAATTATTTGCCTTTCAGCGTATTTTGGATAAAATTATTGTACCTTTGTATTATTAAGGAAACTTGTCGGTACTTCTGGGCGACAAAATCAAACATGTTCTTTAAGAAATACATCGTGTAAATATAATGAATATTAAACATTGCAAAACTGGATGTTTATATTAGATTTTAATTTTTAAACATGACAGTTCGTTGGATTTTTAAATTCATGAAAGTTGTTTTGCTAATTGTTAAATTTCCGTCATATATTTTTAACATTTTATAATATTTCAAACGTCGTTTAGAGTATGAAATGTCGAAAGTAGTGAGGAAAGACTGTTTTCTAATGCGACGACATAAGCTTTCATCGCAAGTTTAGTCAATGCAATTGATCAGTAGTTCTGTTCGTTTAATCTTCAATCCTAGCGGCAAATCTCCTTGGAAGGCGAAAATTGATGGCCGGGTACCCAGTGGCTTCTCGTCATTCCATTACGGAAAGCCACCCTTTCACTCCCCTTCTCCGGCCCTTCTCCTTGAAGTCTGATAGCCGCTTAAGACAGCCCCCGCCTCTCCCGTTGTGTATTTTGCCGGTAACAATGTTTACATTTAGATTGCCTTCATGAAAACGCTATTTTACATACTTAACTGGGAACCGCCGTCAATCCGTAGGAAAGCCGGGAAGGAAAATATTGAAAATACAAAATGGCGTTTTAAAACGGATTTCTTTTACGCCTCGTTTAAATTCGGTGACTCTATTTTTTCCGCTTGGACTCAGAAAAGGTTAAGTAAATCGTTACGTTGGTTAAGTTATTTAGTTATAAAGGTAAAGCCATAAAATCATCTCCACGAACAAAGTAAACAACTGTATACTTTCACTTTTGTTGTTTCCCATCTTCAGCCTTCGAAACTGATGTAGTAAGAGAGGGGGAGAGAGAATTAGTAACGAGGGAGATAATGTAGGGATAGCGAGTGAGAAAGAAAGAGAGAGAAAAGAACAGACACTGACAGAAAAAGCGAATCTGTAAGAAAAGAGATTACCGTACAGTAGAATATATGAAAATGTAGTAGAATAAGTGAAAGGAAGAAATGCCTTTTGAAAAAGGCAGACAGCCAGAAAAGGCGAACGAACGAGTTAGATAAAAACAGAGAAATAAATAGAAGAGGATAGGAGCTAGTGTGTAAGAAGGTAAATATAAGAATATAATAAAGTGAGTGAAATAAAGTGATAAACAGGAAGAAGAATAGACAAGGGGGAAAAAGAAAGGAGAAAGAGAGAAAGGGAGAAAGAAAAATATATCTTTATTATAATATTATCACTATTAATTCATTTATATTTTGTGGTCTAATTGACCAAATTACCTATTTCAATTAATTATTCTTTCTAACCACTTGACCCGAAGATCGTGAGTTCGAATCCCGCTCGTGACATTAACTTTTTCATTTCAACCAAGACCTTCACTCTCGATCAAGGTATGGTTTTGAAGAAGAAGATAGCAAATTTAGTTGCTAATGCCATAACGCACTAAATTTGCTTTGATCCAGAGTGTTCGCAAAAAAAAAGAGAATACAGTAGACTATGGGAAATAGAGACAGACAGCTAGAAACGAAAAAAGTGAATTACTTATAAACGTAAAAACAAATAAAAGCAGTAAACAAGTAAGAAAGCGAGTGTATAAGGATAAAAAATATAAGAATGTAATAGAGAGGGTGAATCAAAGAAAGGATGAACAGAAAGAAGAACCAACAGAGAGAGTGACCGACAGAGACAGAGTGTGAATAGGACAGAGAGAGACAGAAAGACAGACAAACAGAGATACAGAAAAAGAGAAGAGAAAGAGTGAACGAAAAACAAGATGAACACAAATAAGAACCAAAAGTGACAGACAGAACAGAGTGTGAATGGTACAGAAAGAGAGAGAGAGAGG
This sequence comes from Cimex lectularius, assembly GCF_000648675.2. Classification (NCBI taxonomy): domain Eukaryota; kingdom Metazoa; phylum Arthropoda; class Insecta; order Hemiptera; family Cimicidae; genus Cimex; species Cimex lectularius. Next base: position 515,437 of record NW_019392696.1, read on the forward strand.
AGAGAGAGAGCGAACAAAAAGTTTAAAAGATGAATTAATAATTAATTTTACTTAATACTTAAAATACGATCATTTTTAATGGCGGAAGAAAAAATAAAATTTCCTCCGTTGACAACTTTTTTCATGCAACTTTTAACTGGTTGCTGGTATTTTACTTACCTACCTTAATAGGCTCAAAATAAACTTTTGGACTTTTCACTAAAAAAATGTCCAAACGGTTATCCAAGTGTAACTAAATAGAGGGAAATGTTATCCCTAATTAATGACCATCTTGACGGATATCAAGTGAAACTGACATCACTCGAAATTGATGGAAAGAGTGTTTTTAACTGGTACTTTACGTCGAGTAGGAGGGGACAATATAATTTTTCAGGTTATTACTGGCAACGCTGACGATTAATAGTCGAGAAAAGAACTTTTCTCTGATAAAAATGAGTAAATACCGGCCATTTTTATTAAAAGGATTTATTTGCTATTGTTTGGAATAGGATATAAACAAATCTTTGAAAACATTTTTTTATTTACAGCTAGTAAAAACCTAGAAACCATTCGGAAAAATAATTGGTTACAAAAAATTTGTACTTATACATAGAAATTACGAATGTGCGTTTAGGATTGAATAAATAAAAATAATTAATGCGATGTTAATTATTCAAAATGGTTTGTTGTAAAATGCATTAATTTTTTCCAAGTTTGGTTGGGTACTTTGCTTGTCAGTTTAAAACTAGGAAATAAAAGGTCTCTTTTTAAAAAAATTATGAATTCTTTATTCACAATATCCTTTTTTCGAGGTATTTTAAAAATTCTTCTCGTTCGATTTTTACGTCGGTTTTACAAGCCATTTCCATCGAGCTGTACATAACAAAAGGGATGGAAAATACAAAAAATATATAAATAATAAGTGGAGGTCAGGTTGTCGACTAGGGGTCGGAGGAAACAAAGGTTACACGCGTTAATACACGATGAATATAGATTTCGCATTCATCATACGGGTGGAAGATCGGAGGTGTGGTTACAATCATACAACCACAGCCGATGATTGATGCGTTCCAATTGATGAACCTTCGGATGACCGCCTCCTTTACAACATCAACATCCATCTTTTGAAGAGAAAACAAAATCCGATCGATATACATGAAATACGGGCTGACGTCCTTTCAATATTTTCAGACTCATTTTTCTTCCTACGTCAATTTACGGGCAGAATGAGGGAAACGTTTAACAGAATCCTCTTCCTGATCTATTCGTTGTATTCTTTTTGTTTAATTTAACATTATTCACTGATTTTAAATTAAATTCTTATAGTTATTATATGTAAATATTACGTTTTTTTAAGGATGGCTTTGATTTTTAAGATTTCCAAATATGGCTTATTTTTTTAATACTCAAATAATTTGTTCAGCATTGTACTATATGCAAAATCATAACAAAACATGTATTTCTAAACTGATTAATTTAAACTGATAATTATTATATCGTATATTTAGATTGGGCACCGTGTTGGGCGAGTGGTTAGGGTATCCGACGCACATTTGTCACACTAGAGGATCTCGGTTCGAATCTTGACACACTCATGGGATTTCAATTAGGGTTAATGAAAAGGACTTCGCTTTAATGAAAAAAAGGAATGTAAAATGGTTCTCGCCCCCTCATCTATGAGACCAAAGTTGGATATTAAGTCGTTAAGAGAAGTATTACTTGGGCGTATTCCAAGAATAACAAAGACTTTTTATAGGCATTTTATAAAGATAAATTTAAATAATTCTTACCCACTCCTTATTCCCTTATGTTAATTCATATTTAACCAACCAAATCAGATTAAGGTGCGACAACGAGATCTCGGAAGTTAGACAGATACAAACCGGCGTCTCACAAGGGAGCATTCTTGGTCCCATCCTTTATATCATTCAGATATAGGCTTTAACAATACACGCTAGTACCATCATTACAACCTACGCAGATAATACCGCAATTTAGTACTCCAACTACAACCTACCCAAGCTACCTCCAACATCCAACAACGCGCAAAAAATGGAGGGCAAGACTGAATGAAGAAAAATGTCCCAGTGTACGTTCACATTGAAAACACAGTACTCCAATAATAAAGAGATACCGATTTCCATTCAAGTCAAATAGTTAGGACTGCACCAGACAAGAATCCTGGAATCCTGTCACAAGTCTTAAGAGGCAACAGTTCAACGAAGACTTGGACAACTACGAAGACTTTTCGGATAAAATCTGTCAATCTGTCTGGACCGTCAAAACTAAATCATCTTTATACAACACTATTCGGAAATCGTGAGATGCGGTCTAGTGTGAGGTAGGTTTCAGAAAAACATTTTCTTTATCGTGCCAACGTTTCGATCTTTATTGAGATCATCTTCAGGGCCTGGGATTTACAAACATTGTTTAAATTTAACAAATACATATAGGATGTGGAAAAAAGTGAATTTATACAATGCAAAAATATATTTTTATAAATATATATCACCACATACTTATACAAGACTTCACTGCGACCATTTTGAACGGAGTGAAACTGTGGACTTCTGACAAGCCATCCAACACCCAACGCATCCAATCCTTCCAATCAATCAGACAAATCGTCTAAGCTCCTTGCTCACCAACCTCAGCATCCACAACGACATCAACATTACTTTTGTCAGCGAAGTGATCCGTCCCCAGATTTCAAAAGTTTCACACCCACCTTTCGATTCAACCTAATTCCACTGCCCTTTACACATTTCCATTTTAATTTTCAATGGCCTGGAGACTTCCTTGCTTCTTAATCCTTCATTGGCTGCTTTCTTATGTCATGTGTACTCCGGGTGCAGCGCGGGCATCTTAGTGTTCTGTCCGTGTGAAAAAGGAATTGTGTGATGACATTTTTAATGTGTACTAATATGTATAGGAATTTAAAATCATTTTAAAAAGTCCTCCTGTAAAACAGAAATTACGAGCACTTTACTTTTTCACTTGTTTTAATTTGAACTTTTTTATTTTTAATTTTTTTAAGGAAAACTTTTTTCTTTTTTAGACAATGTCGGACACATTAAAAGTTGTTTTGACATTTGTCGTGAAACATCTTAAAATGCAAGTATTGTTCTTCTTCCGTTGACCTAGTTTTTGTATGCATATTACACAAACTTATTGTATTACAACACATTACAGGTTTCAATGTTTAAAACTTTGCAAATACATTTTCTTCCGAAATAACTTTGACCGGCGGATTTTGCGTTGTCGTTGAGGAAAACGACCCTATTCGATTTGATAGGTACATCTAGTTGGTCGAGTTGGCCACACTCTATTTGATAGAATTGACCGTTTCGTTCTCAAGAAGCGGTCCAAATACCAGCCAAAATTGACTTTATTCGTTCAAGCTTGTATGGCCGGCGTAAAAAAAGGATTTTCAGACGGAACAATTTGACATTTTCCTTCATGGAACCATTAATTTAAAAAAACACCGGATTGGGGATTTACCGTTGTCAGTTCATCATGAGAAAGCAGGTCTTAAAACATTTTAATACATATAAAAGCACAGATCCCTTTCTTATATTTACTAAGTTTATAAAGAGAAAAATCATCTTTTAAATTAAATTATATTTACTTATTTGTTCTACTGTGTTGTCATTTATTACATGACTGTTTCGCCTTTTGTATTTTTAATCACTGTTTCGTCAATTGCGTCTCAGCTTAATGAATTTAACGATGTAATATTTGTATAATGTAATTCAATGGTTTTGAGAATTTTAAGTTTAATGTTCATTATCAAACCATTGACAGACCTTTCTATCTTTTTTCATCTAATTAACTGTGAAGGCACCGTATAAATGTAACCCTCCGCGGCATTTGTTTACGTGATATTTTCAGTCGGTTGATTTATAAATGAATTATAGTGTCAACGTGCGAACCTACGGAGGAACGAACGAACCGTATTAATTTTTAACAAATAGGTCTAAAGGGGGTTTAAAGGATTTTTATCCTCCCGTGAACCGTTTCTGTGGGGGACAAAAAAAGGATTCGGCCTTTTATTACCGGAGCGTCTCGGCTAATTCGTTTCAACGCGTACTCTCATTGTCGCCCCCTTGGTCCCAGGGTCGTAAACTGTATTTCGGTTCACGGGCCATTACAGACCCCTGGGCAACGTTATTGCCGGGAGGACGAGACTCGGCGAGCCCCTCCGCTCTTGTATGACAATTAGAATGTTACATAATGGATTCACACGCGATCTCACACGATTAACAAACCAAAAGTGACATCTATTATTGATTTGTATATACTATAAATTCACTATTTACATCTCGTTCTTTGTCAAGGAAGGGCGCAGATGTCCCTTTCAGCATCATTTCATAATCGTTGTCTTGAATCTCCCTAACAATCTTCCTCCCACTTGATGTTTTTTATTGTCCGTGATGGTCCCCTAGTCTTTTGAAATTTCTTACCCAAGCGTTAATACCCGCAGTGGAAAAATTGGACAAAAAACTGTATAAATTAACGATGAATCAATTTTTCTTTACTCTATTTTGCGTACATGTGTACAATGACTAATAAAAAAATACTGCGATCGATTCACAGATAGTAACACCTTTTTTTAGACCATTGTAATATTCCTTTTATGAAAATTAAAGTGGCCCATAGACGGTCAATATTATTGTACAATATAGATTGCACAATAATTTGACGGTTGCCCCTTAACGTTCAATAATATTGTACAAAATTTTGTTTGTGCAATGAACTGTACCACTTGTTGATACTTCACAAATTGACTGATATTGTGCAATAATGCCAACAGACGGTGCAATATTTTCCAGGTTGTACAATATATTTTCAACTTTTCGTCAATCATGCAATGTATTGCACAAACTTTCAATATCGTCTCCAAACAATCAATTAAATTGCACAACCCAAAATATTGTGCAATAATATTGACCGTCTATGGGCCTCTTTACAACAATAATACGGGTTGCACAATATAGTTGTACATCAAAGCGACCCTCAATATATTGCACAATAATATTGACCGTACAGATTATATTGAAATATTGCGCAATACATTGAGATATTTGATTTTTATCGTGCAATATAGTAAATATTGCTTCGCTCTGGTCAATATTGTGCAAAAATGGTTCAGTTCTGTCTTCACAGTACTCCAATAAACATCGAATTGTCAAAGTCTGTTGCAAAGAAAAAAAAGTGAAAAATTTCAACAACAAAAAAAAAACAATTTAGAATGTATCGAGGTGTATCAGAGTTTACCAACATTGTGGAATGTCAAGAGTAAAGATTACAACAATAAAATTAAACATAAATGAGCAATACGAACATATGATTCGTAAATATACAGAAATGTTTCTGGATTTCTGGATGATGATAAGTTGCAGTTAGTTAGAAAATTTAAATCGCTACGCACTAACTTCAGAACGGAATTGAAGCGGATAAACGATTTTTATTTCCATTTACAAATTTTTTTGAGTTTACTTTGTTCTTTTTTTAACCATTCCTTCATCCACCTGCGTATCTTTTTTTTCTTATTTTTTTTAAATTATAACTAATAATGTCATGGCCATACAACTGTCATTCCTGCCATTATTTTATATTACTATTTGATTTTTATTATCTTATGTTGTCTGTAAACCATGAACTTGGACAGTAAATTGCATTGTATGGGTAGGCACAGCAATATTACAGTCAATATGTTATGCAATGTACCGACGATAATATTTCAGTCTTGAGGCCGCTTAATACTGTAAAGTTAAAGGTAAAGGTAAAGATCTTACAGTTAGATTAAAGGTAAAGTAAAAAATTAACATGTCTGACCATCTAGAAAAAAAAACTGTAAACGTACAATATCTTGGCAGTACGAGGAAAAAGGAAAAATATATTAGATAAGACACAAAAGTAAGACAGATGGAAACACATCAGATCATTTAGGACTAATGGTAAAATATTTAAATAAGCAACATTGCCACAAACCAACAAGAAAGTCAAATTTAAAATTGATACATTATGTAGAAATAAAACTGACAATCGCTTTGAGCGAAAATATAGACGCAATGGCACGCATGCATTTACCTCATTATAAACAAAATATAACATAAAAGAAAAACGGGAAGAAGGGCACAATAACAAGCCGAAATAACCACCAGAAATTACAGCGTTAATTCACAATAAATCAAATGATACAATGCCGAAATAGCAGTTTGCATTTTTCAAACATAAAAAAGTGACATAATTGAAAAACTAACGTACAGAACAACCACTGAAGATGGTGAAACGTCCAAACACTGGAAGAAAGCCAGGCGGACCAGGATCTAGGATTATCAAGCTACATAATGATTTTTTTCATTGTAATGATGCATATAGGGAGGTTTTTAGATGTTATCAATTCATTTTTCTAATATTGTAACATTTAATTATTATATATGAAAATTATAAAATATGAAAATACTCTGATTTTACTATTTAAAAAAATGGAAATCACTTTGAAACAACTTAATTTAAAATTTATTAGCTAATCACATAAGAATGAACACATTGCGGTTTCCTTCTCATTAATATTATAAAGGCATTAAAATTTTGTTTTACGTTATTAAATTTTAAAGATCTCTAAATGAAAATTAAAAATAAGTAATGATTGTAAAGGAAAAGACAGGATAAAAAATTGTACATTTTTAGTTTTGGGTAGGGCTGCTCTCCAACTGAAACCCATCAACACATTTTTATTGATATGCTAATGGGATCAGAAGAGAAGAGAATAGAAAAAAATAGAAAAGCAAACAATAGTCATCCCCGGCCTAGCCAGGCACTCGCCCCGAGAAAACTCACGTGGCCGTTTAATTTACATAAGTGAAGGGTGTTCAAGTGTTCGAAAATGAGTCCCGGATTTGCCCTTTATCTCAGGAACAAAAGTGGGAAAAATGACGACGGCCTGTGAAAAAAAGGTAAAATTGAATTAGCGATTTTGATTTGAATTAATCAGAGTTTTCTGACTGGAACCGAAATTGAGTTGAAAAGTAGCTCGTCGGAGGGAGCTAATAAAGTCCCTTTCACGACTTTATTCCCTGATTCGCTCATCTGGCCAGGGCGAAAGGGAGAATATGAAACGTGTGAGAGCACGGAGTTGAAGGAATATTAACAGGCGAAATTTCAACTTCTCAATTTATGCTGACACAAGCCCTCATCCCTAGGAGCTCCAATCAATACCACTTCGTAAAAGATACGCTTTAAAAAATTTAACTTTTTTTCTGTAATCGTGAAGTACAAAACCCTTTTTAAATACTGGCAAAGATACATTATGTTCTAAGCCCATTTAAGACACGCTTAATAACCTCATCGGCCAAGTAAGCACGTGCAAATAATGATGAATTTCAAAGTGCTCTGAAGGATTTAATCAATGTAATTAAATATTAAACATTTACGTTTTAGTGGTCAATTGACCAAGTTACTTCTTTCAATTATTTTTTTTTTATGTAAGGTCTTGGTTGAGATAAAAAGTCAGCGTCACAAGCGGATTCGAACCCACGGCCTTCGGCTAAATACGCCGCTACTCTACCATTTGAGCACCATGACTTCGATCCTCTCGGACACCAACTCTCCATCTCAACCTCCAAATGATCGAATTTCCCCTCTTTTTGCCATTTTCATAATTAAAGTTACGGGAGCTCAAGTGGTAGAGTAGCGGCGTATCTAGCCGAAGGCCATGGGTTCTAATCCCGCTCGTGACGCTGACTTTTTTTATCTCAACAAATACCTTACATAAAACGAATAACGTAATTAAAGCAACTAGAAAGCTTAGAGTTTACGCGAAAACGTGAAAGGTGATATTGGATATTTAACCGAAATATATAGTTCAATGAAAAGTAAGATCTTAAAGTTGGAATCGGAAGTGAAAGATACAGTTCAAGATAAGACCTAACATATGATTCATAAATATTCATAATAAAAAGGAAGAATGAAATGTTAAAATTTGAAGTGATTTATTTATCTTGCGCATCAATACATTAAAAAAAATCTTGCGCATAAATTACGACAATCAATTAAGTTAAGAATTCATTTTTAGTTCGGATGGTATAAATTGCTCTTCTTTTGAGGTTATCCCATAAATTGTTCGATGGGGTTCAAGTCTGGCGAACGGGCTGGCCAGGCTAATACCCTGATGTTATTCTGTTGACGGTACGTTTGTACTATGCGACCGACAGGTGAACGGGCATTATCGTGCATCAGAATAAGACTGTCGCTGATTTCATCGAGGATAGGCAACGCATGATGTTCCAAAATTTCATCCACAAACAAACAAACTCTGTGCGACTCTCCATAGAAATTCCCTACCCACACCATCACTGAGCTACGGTGAAAAGGTGGCTCTGGGAAAGATTACCTTCCATTTCGCCTTATCCACACTCTTTCACCCGCATCTGGAGATTGTAGAGCAAATCTACACTCATCTGTAAAAAGTCCATCCAAAGACCAATGGCTGTGTCCTCGAGCAAATGCGAGTCGTGCAACTGTGTTCTGGTCAATTCTGGTCCTTTTACGGGGTGAATACGATTGAATCTTCCTCAAGCAGTGCGTTCAGAAATTTGGACACCTCGAACTTCCTGGAGCTGATGAATCGCTTGAACAACAGTAAGGTGCCGGTTTCGCAAAATTCTCAAAGTCAATAAGCGGTAGTTCTGTTACCCTAGGACGTCCAGAACCGGCCTTCTATGGTAGGAGCCATTTTCTCCAAAACGTCTAACGGCGTTTCGCAGAGTATCGTAGGTAACTCCAATGGCAATAGCCCGTATACCTGATGGAACATCCATCATCATTAAGTGCCACACCACGCGCAACATCCTCAGCGTTAAGTGGAATTTTTAAGTTTAAAAGTTTAATTTATGAAAGAAAGAAGAAAACTAAACAGTTTATTGCTTCAGAATAGAAATGAGACTGAATAAACATTTTAAATTCCGTAACAGGTAAACATTGAAAAATCCTTTATCCTTGTTTTGGATTAAGGATTAAGTGAGTTTACTCCTAATATATTCCCAATTTAAAACATAGCATAGACAAATATTTATTGGTAAAAACAATGAGACAAATTAAGGGCGGAATTTTATTTTATCGAGAAAATTGGGTGAAATTTTTTACCTATCAGTGTATTATATTTTTTAAAGTGACTTATAATTATTTTACATTCAAATTATATATGGAGATGTTTGTAAATATACATATAAAAGTAAAGTAAAATATATAAAAGTTGTTACAATGTAAAAACAAGTTTGCTAAAACGACTAACCTTGTTTACCTGTCCAACCAATAAAAGGGAACATCCGAAATTTTGGTCCAAGCGAATCTTTAATTGGAAAGCAGGGAAACCGAGTCAATAAAAATAATATTTAATTTGGCAATAAAACGTTTAAGCTGAACTGAGCCTATTTGCAACACTTCTGGTGTTTTTTAAAATTAATTCCAATGTACAACTTTTTTGTATGTACATATATCTTTCTTTATGGAAAATAGTTGCCACAATATAAAACAACATACATTAATCAATTATATCATTTGTAACAATAATTTTACTTGGATACATTGAGAAATAGTAACTTGCAAATAATAAAAGCGTGAAATATAAATCAAGAAATGCTTTTCTTCGAGCCCTCCATTGAGAATGGACTGCACGTTTCAGTTCCTCCTCACTTTTTAACTTTTATCTGTAACGAAAACTCCTCCGTTAATATTATTTTAAACCACAGTCGGATTATCATAGAATTCTTGGGTATGGAGTTGATGAATAGGTTCAGAATCTCGGCTCAAAATTAATTTCTCATTCCCCCGTTCCAAAGGGCTGGCTACTTTATTAAAAATATGAGCCTCGAACAAAAAAAGGGACGGAAAATAACAAAACGATTCATATAATTTGAATAATTTTTATTTCTTTATATCGCATTTACATCGACGAAAAACATTATCTTACATTTAAGACTGTATTAATTAATGTCTCGCTATTATTGTTTTGTACAAATAATTAAAATATAAACCGCGCAAAAATGAATAGAGATGTTGGCAATTTAATCTTATTCTATTAATTGTAATTAAATTAACCGATAAGTTCTTGTTAGTTGGATAAATCAAAATAGAAAATATAAAGAAAAAAATTAGTAACCTCATGTTTAATAACAACTGAACAAACAGAGGACCGCAGCCTGCTCGTTCGATGAACGATTGGGACGGTTGTTTCTTTTGTGGGTCGAACGAATCCTGAAAAGGTGAGCTTGTGAAGCCATGCCCGCAGCTCGGAGGGGTGGTTGTCTATTGGACGATCTCTTCGTAGAGATGCCGCAGAAGAGGGGTAGATCATTCTCTCGCAGTTAACTCGAAATACGCAAAAGGCTCGGTTGGCTTAACCTGAAAGGAGAGCTTGTGAGGCCCTGGCAACAACCGAGCCAGGAGATGACACATTGTGAATGCCCCTTGAAGGACTATGTTATTGCAGCAGGCCGCAGAAGAGGGGTATGTCTAGTGTCGTTCTTAGCAACTACGAGATGCCTTAGTAGGATCCTTGTTCGAAGAAACGGCAAGAGGCCTAGAGGGCGGAGATGGAACCGAGAATGGGTGGTTGGTCTCCGGGGCGGAGCGGGCGTATTCTGAAAAGGTGAGCTTGCGGGGCTTTGAGGACTGCCGTGCCCGCAGCTTGGCTAAGTGGTTGCGCCTTGGAGGATCTCGAAGAGATGCCCCAGAAGAGAGGTGGATCATTCTCGCTGAGTTAAAATACTGATTGGGTGATTGTAGAAGTGTTCCAAATGACGAAACGTGTCTGAACACCGACAACAGGTCTTTCGACGCCAAATATTGAGGATCAGTTTTCAACATTTGGTCAATTCCAAGCATTTACATTCATAATTTCATAAAGACAAATCTGATGTCAATATGACGGTTGCAAACAGCCAAATCAGGATGTTCGGAAAAGACCAAACTACAAATATTGGATCTTTAAACTCGACTAAGTTAAATAACAACCGGATCTACCACTACGATGACAAAAACCCAAAGCGAATCTGACCGAAACAACGAGGATAGGAGGATCAGATAATCGGAGACGTCCAAACTTTTTTAAATATTTTAAATCAGCTAAGTAAAATAATTACCAGATCCACCACTGAAGATGGCGAAAAGGCAATTCAGGGTGATCGGGAAATACCAAACTAAAAACGTTGAATCTTTAAACTCGACTAAGCAAAATAATAACCAGATCCATTACTGAAGATAGAAAAGCCGAAATGCACATGACAGCCTAAAACAGCGTGGAGGTGGATCAATGTGATCGGAAAAACCAAGCTACGAATATTTTTGAATCTTAGAAATTCAGCTAAGTAAAATAACACTCGGACCGACCACTGAAGAATGTGAAAAACCAAAACGTGTACGACAGACCAAAACTGCGAGGTAGTTCAACGTGTCCAACAACTTTTCAATATTCAAATATTGTAAAAACCGGAATGTGCGGTAAAAAAAGGTACGAAGTTGACAAATTGGCTAAAGGAGCAATATGAAAATCAGATATAACAAAATCCCAATAAGGTTCATTGATCAGCGCTCAATGCGAAAAAGTAAAAAGAATTGAGATATCGAATGGGAAATTTGCTCAAATGGGGGAACAATTAAAATAAATATTTTGCCCACTTTACCACGGTTATCGACACAATTGCGACCCAACCATAAACTGACCCAAGCCCTGAGTGGCCATAGAGAACTAAGGGCACATTTATACAGGTTCAATATTTCGGACGGCCCAACTTGCAACTGATGAAATTTACAGCAGGAACAAACATGAAACCGTATGTCATTTTTCTGTCCAATTTTCCAAGGACCTAAGGGTTGTATTGATGCATCTATACTTATAAAAGTTGGAATATGGTCTCGCATTGAGTCAGATCCCCTAAAAACCAACTTTATTTATTTACTTATTTTACTGTTTCCCAATCACAAATGTATACAATAAAAGTACAAAGTAATTTAATTAAACTGATTTAATTAATATTAATGTCAATCATAGAATAATATTGATTATTTTCTACCCTTGATGAAGATAGATAAATTTGTAAATATATCGATATATCATCAAATAACATACTGTAACCAAAAATTGCAAATTGTAATAAAATATTGAAATTGAAAAAACATATAAATGATACAATATTAAAATTTTTAATAATAAAATTTGTTTAAATTTACTTAAACCGACATTAAAACTTTCAAATTATTCATATTTTTGAACTTGTTTAACATATTTGATTAGTAGGACACATTAATAATTTACCATGTATGACTAATTGTTGCAATTTTTTAGAAGAATCGTACGACCAACACTCAAAAGCTTTTGAAAAGCCAGTGTTATTACGATCAAATGATAGTCCTTCGGAAAAATATTGTCTTGAAATAGTATTAAGAAGGTTAATGTAAATCTTTGCGAATGATAATCATGTTGATTTTGACTAATAACGTTGTTAAATACTGGATTTAAGGAATTTCGTGCAATACTTTCAAAAACTTTATCTTTTGAAGGCAATCAAATTGGTCTATACTTACATCTATTATTTTTTTACCATATTGTTATTTATTTGTATATATAATTTTTTTACTGTACCCATAGGTTATACATTATAATATAGAATCTAATCAACCACTGAATTCTGTTAAGGTCATTCCACGCATGAAATATTAAAATAAAACATGTAGAACAAATTGTTTTTAGAACATAGCGAAACGAACATAAAAATTCGATTTCAGTATATCAGTTATTTATATTATAGTAATAACACAAATTTAACTATTTGGTTAAAGATTGGTAAGAATTTTTTTTGTTTTTTTGGCTGAGGCTTCCGACATCTAGGTCATTTCAGCCGCCAACTAAGTCGATATTCTATTTACACTTTCAAACACTACATTCATACACATAAATACATCCATATAGTACACTTATTCCGTTTGGTCGGTGGAGTACTTGATATTCCTCCACCGACCCTATATTCAAACTAATCTAGATTGGGGTCGATGGAGTACTTTTATAAATATTCCGCCATCGACCCCGAACACACGCTCTTACGCTCTCATCGTTCGAGGGGTGATGATGACGCTATATTTCACCCTTACCCCTCGCCATTCACGCTAATAAATACATGCACTCAGACAAAACATATAGACACACAACACATAAGACATACTATATACAATAAAAAAACCCAATTTCCCCTAAAAAGCGGAACAGGGGACTCTGAAACTCGCTACCGTGCTCGAGAACTCTTCTTAGGTCCGGCGGCATGCCTACACGCTCTCTGTATGCAGCCAAGGCATAACACGCCTCTATTATGTGGGACACATCGAGCAACCTTTCTCTGCATAAGAGGCATCTCAAAAAATTTCTTAAAAAAAAAAAAGAGGTTGATAAGCAGCCCTTTTTATGTATCTTTTCGAACACAAATTATGATAAAAGAAAGACTATATTTATAAAGATCATTATAAGTTCCCAGACTTGAGCTTGGATACCTTTCTTTACAATCTGTTACTGTTACATATTTTAATTGTGTGTTGTTTATATTGTTACTGTTACATGTTTTAAAGTGTTGTATATATTTTGATTTTCCTTCTTATATCCTTGTCTGTACTTTACTGCAGAATATGTTTTGTGTCTATACTGTAGTTGACAACCTGAGGTTCAAACGAGAAACTAGCATTGTAGGATACCGTCGTAGATCCAAGCTCAAGTCATATAAAAACAGAGAGACAATATTCAGATCTAGACGCTCAAATTGCTTCAGTTTAAACCAAAATACACGAGAGGAACCAGAAAAAGAAGGAAAATACGCAGAGGGCTGACTTTGACCTCAGCTCTTTATCGGCCCATAAACTTCCTACTTTACGTATATGTACTACATAATAATTTTGAAACTGAATAAGAGATATAAAAGGGACAACTGAATCGGCGTATTCAATTTAGACAAGTGGTCGTTGTCGATGGATATAAGTGCATTTTAAGGGAGCGCAATCGGTTCTTGACGACCGATCAAAGTACTGGAGAGCCTCTCAAACAAGCCATCAATTACAAAACTGCCACTTAGCTCTATTAGACGTTCTGATAATTTAAAAATGGAATGAAAAAAAGCAGAACCGGGCCAACAGTCTAATTTAATCGATTTATGTACAGTAAGATTGGCGATTTCGTTATAATTAGATGATCAACACCTAATAAAACAATACATTAATAGTTCGTGCTGTCCGCCTAATGCACTGCCTGGGCGACGTTAAACTTGCATTATATCGGCCATTAATCATGATTTACTGCTCGGGCGAACTGTTTTGTATTGTTCATGAACATAGTGCGAGTACGAAACAAACGATAAATGCCATCAAAGGCTAATTAACCTAAATAAGTTACTTCCTCGCATATTGTTGATAGTTCGCTAGTACGATAAGAAAAACAGGCATATTTTAAAAATGAAACGATATATGTTATTTTTTTACACGTATGACGAACTTCGTCCGTTTAATTTTTAAACGACTCGTATCAAACCGAAATATATTGACAACGTGTATTTCGAATTCTCTGTATAATGTGTGTTGTTTGTGGTAGAGAAGAGAGGATTAAGTTTCTAAAACAACCTTGTTTATGGAGTAGATTATTAATCAAGTTTAATTAAATTTTGAAATAATTACTTAACGTTTCCCGATAATGTTACGTTTACATGTTGGTTTTGATTAATCAAAATGTAATGAATGTACAATAATGAACCTGGCATGGAAGATGACGAAATGCCGATATACGACTGACAGACTAAACCAGCGAGAATAGTTGACAGGATGGTAGGAGTCGATCAAACTATATAATATGTTTATTTAAACAAAACCTTTCAATATAAAAAACTATAACACTCACATTTTTTTAAAAATGCACACTCCATCCCAACTTTTGAAGAAAAAAAAATCCCCCATCTTATTTTTTAATGTGTGGTGTTTAGTGACCGTTAGTTAATGATTATTCGGGGATCGTGAGATGCGGTCTGGTGTGACGTAGGTGTTTTAGAAAAACATTTTCTTTATCGTGCCAACGTTTCGATCTTTATTGAAATCATTTCATGCTCAAAGTGGTTGTTTTCTGCGTAATTGTGTCATTCTTGTATGTCGTGTGAGCACTCTCAAGAATGACACAATTACGCAGAAAACAAACACTTTGAGCCTGAAGATGATCTCAATAAAGATCAAAACGTTGGCACAATAAAGAAAAGTTTTTCTAAAAAACCTACTTCACACCAGACCGCATCTCACGATCTCCGAATTTTTTAATGTTGCACACATGAGCAAATAGTGTAGGGATGATGATGATGGACACTAAAATGTCGAAGATGATATGGGTAGCTGTTTCTTCCTGTCCATTCTTCCTGTTAAGTTAATCTACATCATTGAATATGCCATAGTGTAGGTGTTCAATCTTTTTAAACCTACTCACAGTAAGTTGTTTTCAATGATGCGGATTTCGAGTTTATAATTCATCATCAGGTTGAAGGAGTTCTACAACCATATCTCTCGACATGGATTGCAAGAATGAACCCCGATTCCCCGGTCATCGGGATCAGCCTTGCAATCCACGTCAAGAGACGTGGTTGTAGAACTCCTTCAACCTGATGATGAATTATAAACTCGAAATCCGTATTGTTGAAAACTTACTGTGGGTAGGAACTATCTTTTAAAAACTTCCACCATTTATCATTTCTATCATTTCTATTGTGAAGGTCTTTCCTAAGGTCCAGTGACGGGTATATAGTTTTATCACTCCCCTGAGTTTAGCCCAATCTAACTAGAGCACCCAGTCTTGGTGAAGGTGGTTTTAGCATAACTGTGACTAGCACCTCTAGAGTTTATCCACTTACACTTTGCCTTTTTTTGATCTATTCTATGTTGGAAGTTTGTATGCTTGTTTTTGTTGTCCCATGAATAGGTTCAGGGCCTAATATGGTCTTGTAGATCCTTTTGTACTGTTCCCAACATATGATCAGGTTGTTGTGTTCTCCCAGGTTTTGGAAATTTTGGATGCATTCACTGACTAATCTCGTTGTGATTTTTTTTACATCTAATGCTTTAGCTACCCGATCTTATGTGGATGTTTTTGTCAACCTCTTTTAAGATTTTATCAGGAATCTCGTTCATGGCATGTATTTCAGCTTGAAAGATCGAGGTGTTCATCCCTAATGAATTTGATTTCTCATGTTTTGGCCTTGTACAGAAAACCGCTAAACCGGTTTCTCCATTTGTTTTGGAGCCATCTGTATAACATGTATGGTATGTATCAAATCCCATATACATTTCTTTCATTGCGGTACGATATTATGCGAGTAGAAGCTGAAATTGCAAAGAAACGAGCTGTCCTTAATTTTTCATGGATCAGCTGCAACTTGTATAAACCGAGAGTGGAACCGAGCGATGCCATGCGGTTCCGCGCAAGATGTAATCGCTATTATATTATATTCACTATATATATATTACATTATATATAAATATTATATTCACTATTACATTATATTCACTATATCGCTATTATATTCACCTTGTTCTCCCTTCATTTACGCTAATAAATGCATTCATACAGAGTAAAAAATCACGCATTCACTATCCTAGTTAATCCATTTGGTTCGACAGGGGCCTGTGGGGTACTTAACCTTTCACGCAAATAAATGCATTGAACCAATTATCAAGGTTTTGATATTACGCCAGTGACTACTCCCCTTATTGCACTGCAAATATACCTAAAACTAAATATCCTAGATTTTTTTGGTGTGTCTGTGTGTTATCGCTATCCCACCACAAACACTCTCCAATTCGTGTTCACGAAAATAAATGCATTCGCTCGAAGTAGGAATATTTGTTTTCAATTTTAACCAATGTTTGAGAGGGTAACCTATATGCGACTATTATAAGTTTATTTGATTCAGGTATCGAATCAGCATAAGCCGATTTGTAAATATATCGAGTTCGAACGTAGAGCAGCTGGATTCGAACCCTGTATCTATACCTTATAGTGATGAGCGCCGTGTGCCTTAACCGTTGTGGCCACCGATGTCCCATCAACATCTTATTATAATCACGACTGAGCTTTAAACATTTTTTTAATATGTTGGTAAGGAACATCTTTTTCTGTGAAGCGCTGATTATGTTTTACCGATACATGTGTGTCGCATTAAGGGCATCTCAGTGGCCTTTCCTTAGCGTTGAAACGAAGTTGAAGACTAACGGTTGTGTTAGACCTGTGTGGCCTATCCGCAGGTGAGATTTGTTTTTTTCACGAGGGTTCGCAACAGCAGACGTCATATCAACCCTCGGGGTGTTTTTGAAAAAAAGGCCATTTGTAAGTATGTCGGGTTCGAATGCAGGGCCGCTGGATTCGAACCCGGGACCTTTACCTTACAGTGATGAGCGCCGTGTCAACGCCGAAACCGTTGCGGCCACAGAAGCACCTTTTTTGTTGTTATACCAAGTATTAATCTTTAACTCGATCCACCCAATGCACCTTTTTTGTTATAGTTTGATATTTTACTGTATGGTTCTTGCCCTGGGTTTACGGATGTTGCTGACAATCATATTTGCTCATCATTTCGCGGGAAGTGTAAACGCCGTAGAAAAAACTTATTGCAAATAAAAACACAATTTTGTAATATATTTCATAATGAAATATAATTTAATTATAACGAAATAAAATTGTTCTATTGACTAAAACCGGCAATTTTTCTAAATCATCAAAATTTGTTCTCTCTTCCTTTCATAATTTTAGCTCTACTTTACTACGTTTTCCTCTCGGTGGAATTGTTTAAAAAACTGTTCCTGTATTTTTGATTAAATTGTGTAACCTGATCCACATTTGACACACTTTTTTATTGACCGAAACCGACAGATTTGTTCAATTGAATATACATTTTATTTCGAGGAATTTCTTTTTTTCTATTCCTCTGGAAATAAAGATACAAATTAAATTTTAAGTTGTAAAAAATTTCAATTAGACTTTTAATTGTTTTTACAATCTAATAACCTACAACCTTTGACATTTTTTAATTATTAATTAACAAAAATTGATGGTGTAATAACAAGCAATACTACATATTTTCTGTTGTCTACTAACAAAACAATATTGAAGATGTACAGTTATAACAATGAAAATTTAATTTAAAAACGTGAACATGGGAGAAGATATTTTTTTCAAAATTAGTATTAACTGTTTTATTGGCCAAGGCAGACAGTTTTGTTAGAGTGTTTGTAAATGTCTTTTCTATCTTTTTTTGTCAACTGAATTATATTTCCCAAGATAGAAATTTAATTTTAATTTAATTTTAAAAATATTTCTATAACTTGATATACGTTTTAAAATAGTATATTATAAGAGTAATAAATACATTGTTTGTAATATGTCAAAAATTTCCTAGTCAATTGTTATCTTTGCCCATATTTTCCAGCAATTGAAGTTATTAGTAGATTTCATCTAGGATAGTCATATGAGTTATTACAATAGCATCCCGTTTTGGATAATATCGGTTTGAGCAATTTGCAAACCGGATCACTAAAAGAAAAACTGGCCAAATTTAGATCATACTGTTTTTTTACACCCTTGGACATAGCAGCCCTCGCGCGATTTGATTTTTGTCCGCAGCATACTGCATTTATTAAATATTCCATTACAATGGAGACAACAAAAGCTTTCCGGTGGCGATCAAGGGACGGGGGGTCGGGAAGTGGCTAAGGATGTCCGAACCGACGGACAGACAGCAACTATCAAATATGTATGGAATATTTTAGACGTCGATGGTCCTTTCTGAATAATTGATCCGCCCTAAACATGCCACAGATAGACAACGCGCGGGGTCTGGGGGCGAGATATGTTCAGCTCTTTTCCCCATGCACACTCTCCTATTACATTTCATTATTTCTAAAGGCCCGAAACACGAATGACGCACCTCTGAAAAGTTTTCTTCCTTCATTTATTCTCGGATCTTGTTAAAAAATTTACGAACCGTCCTTTTTCCAGCTTTTTCCTCCGACTTTTTATCGAGAAAACCCCCACGTTTTTACGAGAGTTTCAATAATTTTAATATTTAATTTAAGACAAACGAAAATACCGACCAAACCAATTTTATTTTTACATCTTTATAGTGATGGTATTATTAATTAGCTCATTATTGTCACCATTAACAGTGGTCCTAATTAACATGAAGCTGATGAAAAATGAAAATGAAAGACACAAACCATCGAGGGTTGTTAACATTTTATTGGTGAATAACATTAAACATTAATATTATGGGGTTGACGAAAAAAAAATCACTTTTTGTAAATAACGGTTCTAATCGCAGATTGATCAAATAGTACTATAAAAATACGAATATCAAAAACATACCTTTGGCATAAAAATAAATCATTTGAATAATTCATGATAACGCGTTCTCTAAACGTTCTCTTGCTTTGTAATTATTGATCCTTTCCCACGTTTGCCAAAATTTCACATATTTAAGGCCCTCTGACAACGTCTTATAATACAATCCGAAATTAAGTACTTAATTTAGGGAGCACTTAATTCAAGACGGTAAGAACTTGGCAAAGTAGGAAAAATTGCAACTGTTCTGAATTTAAGCTGAAGTAAGTGGTAAAGAAAAGGTCCGACATATTTAGGGTTAACAGAGTAAAAAACTGATAAACCTTCTCTATGTTTAAAACCTTGTAGACTATACATAGTCAATTAATGTTTAGAAAAATTAATTTTTTTGGATATACGCTTGGCAAAGTAGGAAAAAATTGCAACTGTTATGAATTTAAGCTGAAGTAAGCGGTAAAGAAATGTTCCGGCGAATTTAAGGTAACCAGGATAAAAAAAACTGATAAATTTTCTCTATGTTTAAAACCTTGTAGACTATACATAGTAAATTAATGTTTAAAAAAGTTAAATTTTTGTATATATACATACATTATTACTTTCATTAATTCGTGCGGAAAAAGTTCTATATAAATTTAACTAGCAGTTTGATCGTTTCCTGTGAACTTGGTTAATACTCGATTGTTCAGATGTGTGGCATTTCGCCATCTTCAGTAGTGAGTTTTTAACATTTTTATATTATTAACTACTCGGCTCGCTCTCCGCGCATCACAAAAACGTACGTTCCTCTTACTTTTTCCTCTTTAATACGAGGTTTCCCCTTGTTATAAGAACGGTAAACAAATTTTCTTTTAAAGTAGTGAGGCTTATTCGTAAAATACCGCAATACAGCCAGGAATACGTCGAGACATTCCACCGGACCCTGTTGGACATTCTCCAGAACGACGAGACACTGTACATACAATGGGTATCCTTACTTTTATCGGAAGTGGTTCAGCATATTTAAATACTCAAAGTTTAAAACGTTTATTTTTATTATTTTACAAACCGCGTTGTCCACTTAGTTGCGTCTCAACGTCAGGCGTAAGCCGTCACAGTGATCAACAACGTACAAAAGAGACTTAACTAATTAAAATAGCACCCACGATAACCACTGAAGATGCTTAAAATAATCTGACATGCCAAATGAAATATCTGACCAGAATGATCGTATACGATTGTACCATAAGTTCAAGGCCCTAAAGCCCCCGAAAGAAACATCACAATATGTAAATATTAAATTGAAAGAAAATTTCAAGTTGATTGAAACTGTAGAATACAAAAGCCGTAAATAAAACCACCATAGTATATGTTTTAGTACCTTTGGTAATAGATAGTTAAATAAAATGGGCAGTAAAACAGCTCGTTTAGGGTTGATATCTGCTTTAACTTGAGAGATAAACTTAACTGCTCGTCCCCCTATAAATTAAAAATTAAACAAACCTGAGTAAAGCAGTAGAACATTTCCGTTAAGTCTACGAGAGGATAAATGGCCAGGTTCTTTCAATAAAAATCATTTGAAAAGACATAAACATTCAAAACTTACCACGAACTCGAAATAGATTTTTATTACATTATAAAAATTACAGATTTGATATTTGTAGTAATTAAAAATCATAACAACGAGAAGGGTCAATCTTCGACGCGCTTTTTTTTAAATCGTCCGGCTGACAAGTGAATTTTAAACAACATGCGAACATTTCGGGCCTTTTTTTATGTAAATTAATGTATGTTTAGTCTGATAAACATAAATACATCAATAAAATATGCCAAGATGATCACACTGTTAACATCTAGGCACACACTTCGGATTTTACAAATCTAAGAACAAAGTAGTGTTTTGTGTTTTTTTCCGTTTTTCAAATCTTTGTGTATTAAGGGGTATTAAGGGTAATATTATGATTTCAACTCTTTCTTGGAAATAATTTTATGCATGAGGATAGATGACTTATTTCTTGTTTGCATAATTTGTTCGGTTTTGTTGTTCTATTTATACTACAACAAAGGCAAATTCGAAATAAAACAAAAGAAAAATCCCTATGGTTTAATTTATACATAATTATATAAAACTAATTACAAACAATGTTGTTTAGTCTCTTTTTTATGTGTATATATNATATCAGTTTATCTAAAATTAAGACGATCGTTTGATAATTATCGTAAAAATAACTGTTTTAGTTTTTTGGGTTTTTTGTAAAATCAAATTTTTTGAACAATGGCAAGTTTAATAAATTCACTTTTGTCCGGTGCATATAAAGGTCTCGTGATTGGTAAACACTGACCTGTATATAAATTAATTAAAGAGATCCAGAAAATTTATTCTAACAATAATTTTAAATTCTAAGAGCAATTTTAAATTAATTTTCTTTTGTTTTTAACTTGGTTGTTGAGCAGACATGCTGAGTATGGAGTTTTAATGGACGCAAATAACCACAGTATTTCGTAGTGATTTTTCACAATGGACCAACGACTTGAATTCTGGTGTTGTTTTCCAGAGCAAGCCTCCAAAATTATTACTTTTAAAAATTTAAAATAGCACGACGAGTGTGTCACAGATATCACTAATTTTACTTTGACCTGTCGACACTTTTGACAGGTATAAAATATCATTGTCGATTTGTACAACAATAACCCGTCATACGATTAATTTAACCGGTTATTTTCATTTATTAAATAAATCAAAATCGTCCGGTTGATCTGGCAATAATCGTAATTCAAATAAACTTTAAATTAGGTCAATCGTTTCATCTCAATAGTACAGTGAGAGTCAAAATAGCGTCTACCCTTAATGTTTTTAATTATTTCTAAGACAATTCTCTTTTCATTGTGTTACAACAGTATTTGGTTTATTTTGAAGGGTTAGAGATAAATAAAACACATAAAATCTCCCACTTGTGTTTGAAATTGAATTTTATAAATAACTCTTTGAATAGTCAATCTCTTCTTTGTTCTTGGTTTTTCTGTAAAGCTTCTTTCTAACGTTCCTATAGTTTGATTTTTTTAAGTTAAGGGCCTTTCATGGCTACGAAGGTACTGGAGATTACTCAAAAAGGCATGGATCAGGACGCATTCATGTCAATCTCAACGAGATGGTCGTTTTATTTTTTCGAATGTACTCCTTAATCGACATTCTAGTTGTTGGGGTCAAGCAACGTCTTCAAAAAGTTAGAAATATTGTCAGTTTGCTAGTCACTGCAAGGCGAAGACTTTCAGAAGCTGAATTACGTGCGAGAAGGCCTACCACTGGTTCAGAACTTCCGACAAAGCACAGAACTGCTCGGTTAAATTTCCCAAGAAATCATATCAATTGGATTGAGCACGATTGGACATAAATCTTGTTTTCGGATGAGTCAAGGTTTTGCTTAAGGTCTTCTGACGGCCAAGAGGTTTGAAGAACTGGAGAGCGACATACCCACTCAACATTTTCACTCCAGAAAAGCTATGGAGGTGGTAGTGTTAAGGTTTGGCCAAGAATTTCTATGGAAGGTCATACTAACTAGATCTTCCTCGAGGGTTCCCTAAAAGCAGCCCGATACATTGAAGGTTTGTTATCACAAGTAGTGTTCCTTAAATGCCACTAATTGGCGACGGTTTTATTTTTATGTATGACAATGCAAGGCCCCACACACCTAGGATCGTTGGTGACTACTTGGAACGGATTTCAATTCAATGTTAGGAAGCATGTAGTCCCGACCTAAACCCTATCAAATATCTATGGGTCGAGTTGTCAAAGTCAATAAAAATGGGCCCTGTTGAAGGAGTATGAAAATATTCCACACTACGTTCAAAAAGTCATAAAAATTTATGCCACGTCGAATCTAAGTGGAGAAATGAAATGAATATTTTCTTCATTGTTTTCATAGAAACATTTTTGGGAAATTGGTTTTACTCAGTGTAATTGCTATTTTTATTTTTTTTTAATTTAGCTATAATTCTCAATGTAGTTTTATACAGTATCAGTATTATAATCATTATTATAAGATAAAAAATAAACACGAATTTAATAATGGATCAGTGAAAAGATCTTGTCTG
The DNA here is from genome assembly GCF_000648675.2 of Cimex lectularius. Lineage (NCBI taxonomy): Eukaryota > Metazoa > Arthropoda > Insecta > Hemiptera > Cimicidae > Cimex > Cimex lectularius. The sequence continues at coordinate 538,889 of NW_019392696.1, forward strand.
ACAAATAATATGTAGTATTTTTTATGATGAATTTGTTAATCAAATATTTTAGCGATATTATATTTTACATTAATAAAACGTGGATGTCAACCTTTTAATTTCATTAGATCAATGTTAAAATTAATCCGGGCTATTTGCTATTTTTAATTTTAAGTATTTTACCTTTCCCTTTTTAAATAACTTTTTACTACTTTTTATATCTCGTTAAAATAAATAAATTATATAATTATATTATATTGAGTTATTTTATATGTGTGTGTGTGTGTGTGTGTGTGTGTGTTTTATCATGGAAAACAAAAATAAAATCTAATTTTCGACGGTTATGTTACTTTAAATAAATTAACAGTTATTATATTTTACATTAATTAAACTTCTAATTCCAGTGGATGAATGATCGGTTTGCTCTATTAATTATTAATTTAAAAAATTATTTTTGCTGTTTTAATTTTTTTTACGGAAAGTAATACTTTATTTGTCAAGGAGTCGGTACAAATATATAGTTTTATATCAAACATTTTAAAATTTTCCGTAAAGTTAAACTTAAAAGGAACATTTATTATGTAATGAATACAATATATTAGTATCGGTAATAGGTTAGCAACATAATCGTATACAAACATAAGAATTTTTGATCAATGAGTTGCAGGAGTACAAAAAATATTTAGCTTTGATTATATGTATAATTATAGATAGAGGGGGAGAGAGAGAGAGAAATATAATATAAAATAAAATAAAAACAAAAACAAAAAGGGAAGAAAAAGAAAGAAGAACAAAATATACAATTAGAGAGATATTCCTATCCTTACAATTTTATAATAATGGTTAAACTGAACGGTCAGACTTTATATTCTTTCTCCTTTCCCTCCTCCCTCTTCCCTAATAATAAAAAATATTAAAATAGTAAATTTATTTATAATCTTACGTATTTCACCTGTAACCTACAACGTTTTTAAACGGCTAAATAAAATTTCAATTTATTTAAAAAAATTGCGCCAAAATTATTTAAGGCATTGGACAATTAAAATAAGAACTTACCTCTGGTTAAAACGGCAGCTGCAGTCGAGTAGTCGTAAGTGGTCAGAAACAGGATGAGGTGGAAGAGAGGGTTCTTCATGGCGAACGTTTTCGTGATCGCTTAGGTCCTTTAAAGACGACGATCACCAAAACCGTGTTTTGCAGAAATTCGGCTTAGCTCCACTCACGACCGTGCTCGGTAAGCTACTGAGTGGTTGGCAGGAGCTTCGCGCCAGGGGGGGAGAAGTCCCGTGGAGGGGCGAAGCATCTTCCCATCAAGTCCGACGATAACTTATTCAAGTCTTATTATATATGAACATTACTGGACAAACGTCTTTTGAAGCGGCGTTTTACTGAGAGGTCGTGTTTCAACACCAAGCCAGTAGCGTCATTAATGTTAATCATAGTCAATAATTTTCAATTTGACCGTTCTGAGTCGAACATTGTTTAAATGTTGGTAATGAGAATTAAGTAGACATTTGGTCAATCAAGACTCCAATATAGGTCCCTCTGCGTCTCAATTTATCACTTTTGTAGAACCACCCCAACCTTCCCTTTAACAACAATTCTATGGATTTCCTGCGGCTCTGCAAACAGTAGTTAGCACACTATTGATTTATAGGTACTCCTCTACCCGTCAGAAACCAGGTAAATTTAACTTTTTATTAACGCTACATTAAAACCAGTAGCTATCAAGCAAAAAACCAGCGTATTGTATTGATTGCAAGTTGATGAATTATGCTACTGGGTCCGTGATCGCTGGTTTACGCATCTCGGCTTCACGGTTCAGTGACGAACTGGAATTGATGACCACCTGGATCATTTCAACGTGTGTTTATCCACCCCCAGGCCAACAATATACTTAAAGAAAAAAACACTCGTAGTTTGTTGTTTATTTCAAACTGTATTTATTTACATATATTGCTATATTAATTACAAGCTGGGACCACGGTTTCCAAAAGACCTTCCTCAATGTACTTTAGTGCACTGGCTCTCCAGTAGTAGGGAGTTGCAGGACGTCTAGGGAGTTGGTTATTCTCAGGATCTTAGAAAATTTAGGGACGCCTACTGATGCTATGACCTCTAAATTCAGTTTTGACAAAACAGTTCTAATCAAAATACCTTGTAGAGCAGACTGGGAAAAAAGGGATCCCAGTTAATGAAGAACCATTCTGGTTTACAGGTGGCTCCAAAACCGAGTATGGGTCAGGAGGTGGCATTTACGGAAATAAACCAAGGACTAGAATTCATATAAGCCTTGGACAATATGCCGTTTTTCAAGCGTAAACTGTGCCTACTGAACACTGTACCAGGGAGATAAGAAGGCTGGGGATTATCAATAGAAGAATAGCCATCTACCGGATAGCCAGGCGGGACTGAAGGCAGTGCCGCATCTGTAAAGTCCAGAGTCGTTTGGGACTGCGTTAGAACCCTGTTAGACATTGCAGAAAATAAAAAAATTAACTAGGGCACATAGGGCAGAGGGGCAACGAAGAGGCCGATAAATTGACCAAGGAAAGTACAATGACGTCACCTATTGACCCTGACCCTTTTGTGGCTTACCAAACTGCCAAAAACGCGGCAGACAATGGATCAAAATAAGTCCTCCGCTCAATGGGAATGTAGCCGGGACAGAGGCATGCTAAAAAGTTTATCAAAGGACCATCGCAGAACTAACGGCAGAACTACTAAATCGACTTCGAAGGCATATATAGGCCACAAGGCTCGAAGTGGCAGAAACAAGCCTGTGTGCATATTGTCAGGAAGAAGAAGGAACAACGGATCACCTCTTATCGGTGATATATAGGCGGAGGCCTATATAGGCAAGCTGAGATTCCTAATCCTGGGAGAGGAAAAGCCAGGGCCTGGAGGATACACACGGGAGCCCTTGAAAAAGCGTCTGGTAAAAAGCTTCAAGCTTAACGAGGAGCTCTAGATAAAAATAATGGAGATACACAGTAGACCAATACTGGTCGCGGTGCACAGGTAAAGAGGCCGGGTCCTACATTATTTAATATATTTTCACGAAACCTTCTGATGACTGTTTAGAGCACCCCCTTACATGACGAACTACATATCAAGGAATCCGTTAGATGTCAGTTCCATAGTGCGGCAAGAGCCCTAAAAATATCGTTTCTACCCATCGTAATCGTGGTATTCTCTTCGATCGAGTCTTCTGGCGGGCCTAAACCGCTGTAAACCATGGTGGATGGTAGAGCGCGGCACACCCAGGACTTGGGCTAGGTATAGACGTCCGCCGTTGACGAAAGCATCTGCCCGGACGAGACCTTCTCTTTAAGAACAAAAAATAATTAATTTTTTTACTCAAACTTATTAGTTATTAATGTGTGTTTACGTTTTAAGTCTACTATTAATCTTTATACCTAGTATCTCTTATTATACTTTTAATTCTTAATTGTTTTAGAAGTAGCACATGTCAATTATCGATTTTTTCGTTTCTTCTGGCAATGACGATTTTTTTATCAATAGGAATAACTGAACGACGTTTTAATCTTTATTTTTGATTATAAATTTATTCGCTGTTTATCTAACAAAACTTGCAAACTTCACGATGTGCTCAATAAGAATCAAATACAAAATAGTCATAGCAGTATTTTTGCGTTATGAGTGACAAAGTAATTCCACGTCTTGGGTGGATATATGAAGAGCCACAAATCATCCTCAGTACAACCGTCGGATATCGCCTTGAATGACAGGTCCGAGTTGTTGCATGACAACATAATTGGGGCATATGTTTTAGACAGCACGGCATATCTAAACTCCTTGAAAATGAGCCTTGGCAACAGGCAACATGTACAAATTATCCACATCTGACTAGTTGAATCGAAAACTTGCACAAAAAATTTATTTTTAAAAACTATTCATTTGCCAGCTATGCGACATGATCATCTCGATTATTGATTGATTTTAATAATACAATAATATTAAAAAATTACAGATATTGTAAAATGATAAAAAGATTTACAAAATACAAATTGCAATATTGCCTGTTATATTAAAGGTTATATCGGACAAAGAGAGGTAATCTATTTTCATTCCTGTTGAAATGGGTGGAGAATTGTTCTTTTTTCACATAATTGACGATTCATTGTTTTAATTTGAACAATCAATAATATTGCAATAGATAATTTTTAAATTGTTTAAATTCTTGTATGACTTGGAAGTCAAGTAACAATCGTTTATATGTCAAATTACGAAAGTAAGTTTTGTCTTTTTCTAACACCAGAGAAAAATTATTATTCAACTGACAATTTTGCCATATGAAGCTACAGAAAAGTACCATAGAAAACAATCGTTATTTACCTCCTTCGTTAGTTTTCTTCGACAAAATATGACACAATGGGAACTGATTTTTTTACAACAGATTTTTAAAAAATCAAAACTTAACGTTTCACAAAAGACGATGGGATATCTTAAAGTCTAGATGGAAAGGAAAAAGAGTGAAGATGAATGGAATTGTAAGAAAACTCGAAACTGGAGCACTGCGGTGATGAACAGAGACAAATGGAAGGATTTACGTCAGGCGTCCTCTCTGCCACTTCTAGTATAGTTGTACAAAGTAGTAAAGCACAAGAAAAACATAACATCTCTGTAATTAACTGCGCACTTGGAAGCTTTCACTTTTCATGTGATATCTACTTAACAAACTTATTTCAAGCTTTAGAAACGTTTTTCTCTTTGATGGTTTTGTAATTTGTTCAGGATCCTTTTCTAAATTTCTTTTGAATATCATGAAGATCAGTTGTTAACACAATATTTTTAATTGCTGTTACCTGTTTTCAGTTGGTTTCAAGTTTCATTTGAAATCATTATTGATTTTTATTCAAATTCGATGTTACATTTTCCTACAATGAGTTTACCATATTCTCCAGATATGGTAAATTATGCGCCATAATTTGCATATCATTCATCATAGGCAGTTATTTTGCAATTTAAATTTTTTTAAATCCAAACTTTTCAGAAGCTACATTACACTTGCTTATGGTTTGAAAACATGGTATCGTAGAACCCCCAGTGCGATGTTAAATAATAATTATAAATTATTATCAAAACATAATTTGATCTCTTTTCTGTCGCTTTTCTTTACTGAACTTGTGATGTAGTAATGGATCCGTCTATACTCGCTTGTCACTCAACCGAGCTTAGTATCTGTCGCAGTAGCTGTGTACTGTATGGTCCACGCCTGACTGACTACGATTTTTTGTCGTCCATTTCACACAACTTCGCACAAACTTTCCCAACCTTTTGAGTGTAATCAACCTTCTCACATTGGAACAGATTTAATCGTGAGAATACGTGCGTCTAGTTCAGACTTGAAACTGTCTGACCAGCTTCCTTTATTGTGTACAATAGGCGACCTAAGATCTCGCTTTTCATGACACAAACACCCCAAATTAAAAATTTAAGTAGAAAGGGCTTAATAAATAATAAATGTTGGTTTTAAATGCTGGGATCGCCAAACTGCAAAAACAATTAGGATAATATTATTTTTGATCCAGGTTTGATTTTTCACTAGGAACGACTATGTACGACTGAAACTGCAGACAACTTAATTATACGACTTGACCTCTCACATTGAAACTAACTTGTTGGACCGTTTGCCCACCCCCATCCCCATTTGTAGGTTTTAAAAAATACTTTAAAAAGATGTGTATTTGTTTTATGTGGTTAAAAGTGTTAGGTTGTTGATAACGTGGAGACACAAAGGTAGAATGGAACCTGGAATGTGTTAACCTTTTACCAACGAAAAGAAAACAGTCCACTCAAAAATTTATTCACTTACTATTTTGTTCCCCCTCTTGTGATAAAAATGTCATAAAACACTGAAAAACGTAGATTGTAAATACCCGGATCTTTCCCCAAGGGGGAGTACTATCGCCACTCTTAAGTTTGTTGGTGGTTGATGACCTGATGGTCGAACTAAATAGCCCTATTTCCAAATAGTAACAATACAGGGTAAATATAATAAAACATTCATCTCAAATGCAGAGTGCTCTCAAATTAATTAAAATATGGTGGGAGAATATGAGTCTGGGTGTCAACCTGAATAAAACCACACTAATACCTTTCACAAAGAGAGGGAATCTTAACCTAAAAGCACTCTCTTTAAAAAATAAAAATATAATATTCTCCAGGTAAACGAAGTATCTAGGAATAGCACTATTTCAAAGGCTTACTTGATTTTGATTTCTTAAAGTTAAGAGTCTTCCATCGCTACCAAGATACTGGAGGTTACTCAAGAAGGCATGGATCAGGTCGCCATCGTGTCTCATCTCAATGAGATGATCCTTTTATTTTTACGAATGTTCTATTGAGATTCATTCGCAACGATTTCAACAAGTTAGAAATATTGTCAGTTTACGCACTGTAAGGCAAAGACTTTCAGAAGTTGAATTACGTGCGAATTCTACCACTGATTCAGAATTTCTGTCAAAGCACAGAACAGCTCGGTTAAGTTTCGCAAGAAATCACATTAAATGGTCTGAAATAAATATATAGACAAAACATATAGTTCAAAGATTTTGTAAAAATTGGGGCATACATCGAAAAATACACTACTGGCTATTTTACAACAACGGTTAGACGTCTGGCAACATATGGAGGCCAAGTATGGTCGCTAAAACCCTTTAAAAAACACAGGATCAAATAAAGAAATTACAAGATTAGCTGGTCTTAACATAGCACAGGATACTTTCCCTTTTTCCAAGAAGGAAGGAACTGGGATTGCTACCGTTGTACACATCCAGAGAAGGCATACAAAAGTGCAAGCAGATTTTTCAGAAAAAATTAAATAAGGCTCGACTTAAAAGTAAGTCATCAAAAAAAGACTAAAATAAATCTGATGGCTACAACAATATCAGATTAAATAAAATTTTTAAAAAATTTGACACATCCCTCTAGATAAAACTAAGAGATAGCAGGAAGGGTAAAAACCCTGAAACTAATAAAGGGGGCTCTAGGATGGTGTACAAATGAATCTAAAGTGGAACGTGGATTGGTGGCAGGCGATAAAGGCTCAAATTTGAGCTCATCTCAACCAGGAAACCAAAAATCCACCTCTCTCTCAGCAAAAAATTAAGAAAAAAATAGAAAAACAACCAATCTTTCCATGAGTAAAGAGAAACTTCGAGATTTAAAGTAGGGTTTCAAAGTTTGGAAATTTTAGAAATAAAAAAGGATCACTTCCACAATAAATCTTTGAGGTCGAAGAAATGGAAAATGGTCACCTGAGTCCCCGAGGCAAAAATATCTGGACATGGTTATTGATTAGAGCATAGCTTAGATTTGAGATAACCAATTTTGCTTTAAAAAGCTTGAGTACAAAAATAAATTCTCGCTTGCTGGGACCGAGTCGCAGGTCTAAACTAAGACCACGATGTGCGAAGTTGTACGATCAAAAATTACCCATTCATCAAACAACAACCAAGAACAAATATTTAGAGTGATTGAATCAGAAATAAAATTATTCTGATTGATGGTTTTAATTGTCTGATGATCGTGTGATTGTTTAAGGGGTCTCTGTCATGTTTGTTTTCAAAACTTCTCGTTAAATTGTGTCACCAACTAATTACATAAAAAACTAGACTTGAACGATAATAAGTATAAAAAAATAATTGTCCAAGTAATATAAAAAGTTTATTTTTCCATTTCTTTATTCAAAAAATTTTCCATGGCAGGGCATCTTAAAACATTTTCAATGACAGTAAGTGCATTTGGGGTGGCACTTAACTCCGTTGACCCCGCATTGGCATCCTCCGCTCGTATCTCCTTTCCCCTGAGAAATCAGAAGATATTCAATAATCAATTTTTATTAAGCCATTTTTTATAAACAATCATTCAATCTTTTTTATTACGTTTGGCCCCCATCTCGGCCCTCTCGTGATCCAGCATATTTCAGTCTTGCACATGGAACACCTCAGCCAATCACAGCCCCACTTCTTCATGAGGACGACCTGACATGTCGGGCAGTTCATCGCTTCGCCACGATCCACCATTTCCTGAAAATCGGTTCGAATCTTTCTTGTAACTAACAATTTATACGTAACGCAAGGATTCGGCCAATGTTTCCAAATCGATCACCTGAAGCATTTCTTTCGTCCGTTTCGATTCGACGTTGGTCTCGGAATCGAGGTTGACTTGTTCCTGGTACTGCTTGCAGTCGAGGCCTTCGTGCACGGCCTGCAAATAGTACGGTTAGTGTTCGTCTTTCCTTCGGCAAGTTCGTTGGCAAACCTGGCATGTGACGCAGTTGATGTGAGTGCACACGGGACACTTGAACACGTTGACGTTATCCTCGTAGATGCACCAACCCTTGCAATCTGGAGTCTTGCAGTGGAATGTGTTACCGATCTTGGTTTCCGCCAACGCTATGGACTTGGCCAAGTGCCCTTCATATACTCGGGGTGTAACCAGCTGGAAATTTCATCATAAAACCATCAAATTCCAGAAATGTAAATGTTATTGTTAACAAAAAGCTGTCAGGAAAACCTGAACTGTTCATACTACCATAGAACACACTAAAATGAATAAGAATCATTCGACACAGCGATCCAAAAATCACATGTGAGATTTAAAAGGAAAAAAATTACAGAAAGCAAGATGGAGCTCAGAACTTTAATTGGTCACTCGGCAGGACACTTACACACTCGATGGAAATTTGAGAAAGATCAGCACACCAACACGGTATGTGTAGATTTCAAAGTGGCCAAGGAAACCACAACCCACCAGGTGACAACTGTGGTTTAGATTTTGGGTTTTTGAAAGCAATCGTGGAAGAAACACATGCGTTGCACTAGAATCAAGTAATAAAATCCCTCGACTATTTATGCTTTTTATACTCATCAGTGTACTCTAAATAGAAACAAGTGGTCCAATAGTCCTTAAAGGGCGCAGTATAATTTAGACTCGTGAAATCATCATCAATCAATCAATAAATCAACATGTAAGTAATTCAAAAACTCTTCTGACAAATTTCAATCACTATAGTGACAACATTCTATTTCCTTCCCTTGAAAAATTAATACAACTATAATTGGTTTAGGTAGAACGATTTTTGTCCGTGTAAACATGGCCCTCGTTAATAGAAGAAACTTTTTAATTATGAGATTATTGAGAACTTCGTTTTTATTCTAATATAACCATGCGGCAGTATACGCACCTACATAAGTGAAAATGTATACTTCTTTCACAAGTCTGCACTTTCTTTTTGACAAAATTTTATGTCAAAAGTCATGTCCTTTTAGCTTATAGCAATTATTCGAAGAAAGAGGAAACTCTATTCCCAATTAGATTCATATTACAATTAATTAAGGTTTTTAGTTGAGATAAAAAAGTCAATGGCACGAGCGGGATTCGAACCCACGATCTTCGGGTTGATACGCCGCTGCTCTACCACTTGAGCTATCGTGACCTCGATCCACTCGGACACCAACTTCCAATCTCAACCGCACCTTTTGAATTTTCCCTCCTTTTTGCCATTTTTCAATCAAGGCGTATCAAGCCGAAGATCGTGGGTTCGAATCTCGCTCGTGCCATTGACTCAACTAAAACATTTATCTCAACTAAAAACCTTAATTAATTGTAATATATTAATTGGTCAAGCGGACCACGAAATTAATGAATTTAAAGATTCATATTGTTGTCGAACAGTGCAGATCAAGCTATTATTTCGTTTATGTTTTTCCTCTTCCATTAACTAACCCTAACTTAATAAGGAAAGTGCACCAATACCGGTTTAACTCCACACACTTTTAATTTTCTTTCTAGAATATCCACATTTACAAAGAAAAGACGCAAGCACAAAGCAGTATAATGGAAGAAAATCAAGTTTATTTCTCAACTTGTTTTTGGTAAGGGAAAATGCGTCAAGTTCAATTAAAAATCTTTAAACTTTAAACCTGAGATGCGATATCCCAATTTCCCAAGTTTAGAGATTTTGTCACGATGATAGGGGAGCATAAAAATCAATAATTGACCAAGCTGGATAGGTCACACAGTGTCTCTGCTATTATATAGAAAATCTACCAGACCTTGACCTACCGGAAAACCTAGAGAAAGATCATTGTATAAGATAGAGTTCATGATAAAATCTGCTATTGGTCAGTATTAACCGTGGTTTTGTAAGGATGAAAAGTCAATCTCCATCGATAACGACAAAGTAATATGCATTAAAGGGATAGTTTAGATTAAAAACTTAAGGTAATCTTCAATTTTTTTTAAATGGTAGTAATTATTAGCACAGGCAGTCAATATGGTCATTTGATCGCTGAACATATTCTAAAAAATAATATAATGTCTCAGCTGAATCCGGCAGATCTTATTAAGAAATTAATAAAATAATAACAAAATTTATGCATAACATTAATATGAAAAAAGAAATCAGTTGAAGTTTTTAAAAAAAAAAAAAAGAGGTATCCAAAATATTTTTATATAATAATTAAAATTAAAAAATTTATTATTGGGTTGTCCGGAAAATAATGCAGGATTTTAAGTTTTCATTAAAAAAAATCTATATAAAATATTCTGTTTACGTTTACAGGATTACTCANGGAATTAATAAGTTACCAACACGTTGGGAGAAATGTATTGAGAGTATGGGAAATTATTTTGATTAAAGAACATTGCTTTAAAGTAACTAGTTTCTTTTTTTTGTTTAATACCAAAATCCTGCATTATTTTCCGGACAACCCAATATTTGGCTTTCATTGTAGATCGAACGGTTTAATACGTTTGAACTAAAAACTTCGGACAAGCATACTTCGTACTAATACAACTAAATGCAATTTTGAAATTGTGGCTTATTTTATTATTCGAGTATTTTTATAACATTTATTATTTGAAGGAATTAACAAACAAAAATAAATTATATCAATTTCAAGCCTGAGCAGCGCTCTTACGGCTCGCGCCAGCACTGGTTTAATACACATTGAGCTCGGAAGATGGAATCTTTTGACTTCCCTCTTTTGATGAAGACCAAAGCCCTCGCGTTGATCAAATCTTCTCCATTTAGAATTAAAATTTGAAATAAGTCCAGAAACATGAGTGACACTTAAATATGTGTAAAGTGTGTCGTGATTAGTGACCGTTAATCGATATTTATTTAGAAAACGTGATGCGGTCTGGTGTGATGTAGGTTTCAGAAAAACATTTTCTTTATCGTGCCACGTTTCGATCTTTATTGAGATCATCTTCAGGGCCTGGGTAAAACAAACATTGTTTACATATAACAATTACATTTTGGATGTGGAAAAGTGAATTTATACAATGCAAAATATATTTTTTATATATATTCAATCAAAGTATTTCTACTCACTCAAAGGGTTTGTCTTCTGTGTAATTGTGCCATTCTTGCGTGTCGTGTCGAGAGTGCCAGTGAGATTTTGCTATTTTGTGTTTATATACGTTGGATTTTCAAGGGGTGGGGAAGGATGTCGGTATAGAAAAGACATTTTTGTATAAGGCGTCGGCTTCTTTGAGGTGAAAAGAGCGGACATAGGGAAAAAATGTGTTGGTAATGGTTCGGTCAGATTATCCTTTCAAGATTATATAGAAAAGGATAAAATAGGAAAACGAAAGCTAAATTGTTGGGAATTAGACTGTGTGAAAAATATTTGATGTGTGGAATGTAATGTGATGATATAGGTATGTTATCTGTATTGAATTTGATTAATGATATTGGCGTAGCTGCGACTGAGTTTACATGTATCTGTTCTGTAATTGATGCTGTGTTTATCTCTGTTGATATAAACCATTTCTAAGAAATTACGTTTATGTTTGTTTTGTTCTGTGTGTAATACTTTTGGATTTTTGAAGTCGAAATTGTGTTGGTGTTCAAAATGGTGGGTAGCGAGTGCTGTAGGATTTTGCTTGGGTTTTTTGCAATCATAGATATGTTGCTTTACTCTCTTGTCCAGATATTGGGATGTAAGACCGATGTAAGTTGCCGGACAGTTTAAACAGTTGATCTTGTAGATTACGTCAGATTTATTTGTTATTGGTGTGGGATCTTTAATTTTGGAAAAAAGTGTTTGAATTGTTTTATAATTTTTGAAAGCTATTTTGAAGTTGAAACGTTGGCACGATAAAGAAAATGTTTTTCTGAAACCTACATCACACCAGACCGCATCTCACGATGTCTAAATAAATATGTGTAAAGTGTTTTTTTTCCTTTCATCCGAAGTTGCTTTGGTTTTTTAAATCGGTTAATCGGTAACAGATTGCTGCCGAAAAAATTTAGGCAAATAATGGCGTTTCATGTACTAGATTCTACCCTTAAATACCGTTAACAGGACTTTTTGGGGTCTGGCTTCACTTGCGGGTTTGTTGAATTAATCAATCGCGTTTCAGCATTGCGCCATCTTCAGTGAGGAACTGGGACGATATTGGGAAGACCCAATAAGTGGCTCGCATACCAACAACCACTATCAACTTTAAGTATTTGTGTAAACTGTGTTAAAACTGTGACAAATCGTGAATTATGAACAATTAATACAACTAAAACTTTTCATTAAAAAAAATTATGATAATCGTTTTAATTGATTTTCGTCAAAAATTAATGATGGTTTTAAACAGATTTCATAAGCAACCATCGTACATCTTCCTTAACAGCAAAATTTCAAATTACAGCTGAAATTTTAATCAGTTAAATGTAGTAGGTAGGTACCATCGAATGTTAAGAATCGCTACCAAAAAATAATTATACCATTATACCAGTTTGTATCCCCAATTGCAGTGTTCGAAAATTTTCTTTTTTCAAACTTTGTCAAAAAAATGTTGAAAATAAGAACTAAAACTCTGGTGTTCTTTAATGTAACTTTAATGTAGATTACGTCAAAAGGTTTTTCCAGCTGAAAGTCTAAAACTCATAGTTAAAGAATTTTGAATTGATTATAAAATTTTAAAAGTCAAAATAAGAGACAAAAGTGGTAATATGTGATAATGGGTGTCCGTCACAAATTGATGATGATTTTTAAGGGATTAGCAAGATACATTCGAACAAAATTCATTGACTGCAAAAAATTTAACCAGAGTTCAAATTAACTTAATGATGAGGAAGAAACAACACCTGTTACATAAATAATAAAATAGAATTTAAAGACCAAAGCGAAATTGTTTAATTGGTAGTATATTGGTTGTAATAGCAACAAAAAAATTGAGGCAAATAATGGCGTTTTATGCACTAGTTTTAGCACCTAATCATAGTTTAGAGAATGTTTTAAATTAAAATTTATCTTCAATGGGATTTAAACTATTATAAAAACGTTTTTCCTGTTAAAAGTCTAAAAATCATCGTTAATGAATTATGTATAATTGAATCCTATCAATTATTAGCTAGTGAAAATCGATTTCAAATGTGCTGATAGATTTAAATGGATTTGAATCTCACGAGACAATTAGCTATAAAATTTTGAACCGGATTCAAACTTTAATTGGAGAATGTCGACTTTCAATTGCCCGCTGTACTGTGGCAAGAGATGAAAACACAGTAACAAAGAGTTTATAATCGTAAAAACAATTAGTGAGGCAAACAACTCTGAAAAGTTAGTTGATTATGTAGGATTTGTGGAACAGGCACACAACACCAACTTACTGCTTTAATTTCCCTTTCTAAAAGAGTGCTATCGCATGTATAAATATCGTCTCGGTAAGGACATTTCACCTCGGCTTCTTCGCTATATTCCACTGTGTGTGCCAAACAACCCCTTATAAAAGGCCAATGTTCGTTTATGTAATGACATTTGAGGGAGGGAATAGGTTGAAAGAATTTTGATTTACCGGCAGAAAACGTGAAGGCACTCCCTGAGGATGACACCGTCGTTCGGTTCGTAGCGCACCAAACAAATGGGACATTCAAATTCTTCCATACTGATTATGAGATCGTCTTTCTCGAGGTCCATTAACTTTTGGTAATTTTCTCGTTTTTCTTCTTCGGTAACCTGTAATTTTTTTATGGTAATTTAAGAATGTTGATATATCGTCAAAACGAGCCTACTTTATACTCGACGGGAACCTTGTACTCGGTCGGTTTCTCTGTGTTACAAGCTGCGCACTTAACCCTTGTAGGCCTGTTTATTAGAGTACACTGTCTGCATTTCCACCCTAAAAAGTAAACATTAAAACACGAAGTGCTTGTTCTATATATTTCCTTGTTACCTTACCCAGAGCCAGAGTTCCGAAGGGAAATTCTTTGGTTTCATCCTGAACGACAGGAGTGTCCGGTTCTTCGATTTCGACATCAGGATCTTCGACTTCTTCTATAATCTCTTCCTCAGTTTCCTCTTCCAGAATCTGTTCTGCAAGATTCTGTATAGGGATCACCTTTTCTAAAAGAGGCTCTTTGCTGGTCGTTGCTTGTAATTCGATTTTGCCTCCCTCAGATTTCTTCTCACGATCTTCTGCGTACGAAATTTCAGCACTACCCTCTACGCCGCTAGCATCGTTCGTCGTCTGCACGTTCGCATCTTAAAATTTGCGGACCGGTTATATTTTATTTTAACAACGTAACATCGACTCACCTGGGACTACGAGATACAAAAATAGCGGTACTTGTGGCTTGTCGACACCCATAGATTCGAGAGTCGCAGAATTGTCGCTGGCGAGATTTTTCCCTAAAATCCATCGCTGCACGTTGCTCGGCAGATCGTACTCGACTTCGACCTGCTTCTTCAGCTCAGCTAATGTCATCTTGGGAGATATTTTTAATGGAAAAGGACCTCTATGGTTGTGTTTATCCTCTATATATAATTCAACCCTTTAAAATTAAAAAACAAAAAGACAATACAAAACTATTATCTATAATTAACTTAAATTAATTAAAAACAAGGTTTTGAACCAACGGTATGAGTTTAACGGGCAGCTCTGGTTTCTGTCTTGTAACGGAGCAACTGACTTTCATTTGGGCCAGTTCTTTGGCGAGAATGGCAGCAAGTTCCAGTTGGCCATTCGCTATGGCTCCTTCCAGTCTTTTTAACAGCCTGTTAACTGCCATCGTGTTCATGTTGCTCGCTTCATTTCCGAGTCCAGCTGGAAAAAGAAACGTTATCGTTTATGCCAAAATTAATATAATCAAATTACCTCTGAAATTTGCGAGTCCTTGTGGCCTAGTTAGCTGCTCTGATAATTTTTCGACTTCTTGATTTTTGTTTTCAGCCTGTTCTTGACCGCCCGGGTCATCGTCGACATTGACATAAAGTGGTGGCATGGCGTTGTGAGCCTTGACCGCCTCTATATTGGCGAAATCCCTCGGTCGTAATAATTCGAACGTTCCTGTACCAATTTTCTTCGCCTGTTTTTTGGTCACGGAGGTATACAAAACGCCATCTTTGATTTGGTACTCTTCTATTGTCATTGGTACGATTATTTGAGAGCCCGATGAAGGTTTGACTTTTGGCACGATCTGTCGGACCATGGCACTAGTCTGGGCAGACGAAGACACTTTTTCTGACGGCTTTTTCAATTTTATTTCTTCTACTATTGTTTCACTCTCTATTAAGTATGCTTCTGCAACGTCACTGTTGTCACGGTGTAAATGTTTTTCTTCCTTCTTCGACGATTCTTTCTTAATCTCCGGTCTTTTTGGAAGCGAGTGCTTCATCTCCTTTAACATTTCCTTCAGCATCCTCCTGCTCTCTTCAATGTCTTTGGACACTATTCTTGGTGTCTCAGGCGTCTGAGTAACTTTAATGTTTGTCGTTTTTGTCGAGGAAGGATTTTCTTTCGAAGAGCTTGGAACATCGACCGCATTCAAACTGCGAGATTCGTTATTACGATTTGTATTTTTAGTAGGTTCATCAACAAACCTGTTCTCCGTCGTAGCGACAGAAATATTTTCATTTTTACTTTTGACGTTTTCTTCAAACAACGTTAAATTGTTTCTTGATGTTCCCGGGACGGAGTTTATGCAACTTGTAATTTTCGAATACTCTTCACAGTTCATTAAGTTGTCTTTTGAACAACTGGGAACGGCATTGAAATCATTAGTAACTTTGTTATCTTCAGATTTCACTGTTGCCTCAACTGCTCCAGGAGTAACGCCTAACTTAGATGTTTCCGGAAATACTTCTCTCCGTTCACCAGCAGAATTGTTTGTAATTTTCGTCGTATTAATGTTTTTAAAGTTTGCAAAATTTGACAAAGCTCGAACATTGGCCGTTAAATCTTTCGACGCACTCTGAATTGCGGTAATGTCACTTGTGTTTTTGTTTTTATCCCCTTCAACTAAACTCATTTTTAAGGTTGCGTCTGATTTTACAAGAACTTCATTTTTTATATTGGAAGTTGACGGTTCGTTTAACGTTTTGTTAGAAATTTTCGGGACACTTCTTAGGTTTGGTGAACTTGGCCTTATAATGTCCTTTTTACCCTGGTTCTCGCTTATACTGTTTAAAATCTGTCTACATTCCTCAATGTTTTGTGCGACGTCATGTTTCCTTGGTTCTTTTTCAACGTTTATATTAACAGTAATATTTCTTTTATTGTCGCTCGATTCGGAAAATTTGTTGGTTTCCTCCAATATCGGTATCCTGGTTTGGAGGTTGTTAGGTGTGGAATATTTATCGAAAAAGGCCAACCTTGCGAGGCGAACCTCTTCTGCTTGTTTGTCGATTTGGTTTGTACTGGTTGCCCCATCAGGATCCAGAACGACGTTCGTCTTCTCGTCCCTTTTTTTATCCATCATCATTGCAATATTTATTCCTTTTGAAATATTCTCGACTAATTTGGTAGTTTGATCGATGATTTCGTTGCTTAAGTCTCTCGAAGTAGATGGACCTTTCAAACCTGAACTTTTTTTATTCTCTTTGGGGTTCATAACGGGAGGCTGCGACTCCGAAGGTTTCGACTTTTCTTTGAAATCACAGGGACTCGGCCTCCACAGGTCGCATGCCCCGCACGTTATTTTCCACCTGCAATTTTCTAAAGTGCAGCGAGGGCAGATCCAGACGAGCTGCCCCCCGAAAACTTTCAGCTCGGGCTTCGACGTCGTGGATTCGTAAGTGCTGCTGCTTGCGATAGAAGACGAAGGACTGGATGACTTAGCGGAACTCTCGGACACTTCGGGGATCATGGATATGGGAGGAGATTGATGACGGTACATCCTGTTTACTTCGTACATCGTTTGCGCTTTTGAATTCCTTTCCGCGTCGTATTCGTCCAATTCCTCGATAGTTACTTTAGCTATTTTATTTTCGGGTTCCGGAATAGAACTAGCCGTGTCCACGATTCTAACTTCCGCTTCATCCAGAACTACCCGATGAATAGGTGTCTTATTTGTAGGATGTGTCAGATTCTCGTTTAAACTTACTCTCTCGATCTCGCTTCTATCTGGGTAAAAAGTTTTATTGAGTTCGGCTAGGAAGGTTTGTTCCCTGGCTTTGTTGTTTTTAACTATTTCTGCAGCTTCTCTGTCTAGTTCACTGATATTTGTAAGTATTGAAATCTGGGATTTTCTTTTCTCTTCCGGCTTATCGATTTTACTGAATATATTGATGAACTTGTTCTCTCCAGAAGTAAATTTTCTGGGGAAACCGCTTTCTAGGAATTTACTATCGTGGGCATCTTTCTTTGCAGGCTTTTTCTTGTCCAGCCTCCATATGACCGACTCCTGTTTGTGAGGAGTGTTTCTTTTGTACCAAGGCCTCGGGGAGACCGGAGAGGAAGGACTAAATTTCGGTTCCGACATCGGTCTGTCTACTTTGTTCTGTTTCAGGACGCCTCTTTCCAATCTCAACGTGTCGGTGGATATCACTTCGCAGGTTTCGGTCTTGTTAGTGTTACTAGCACTGTCTTCCTGTTCCTGATTAGAATTGTTTATATCGAAAGGCGTTTTCTGTATGATTTTTGAAATATCTTCTTTTTCTTTTTTAGGATTCACGTTCGGAGGCGGCGGTGCAGGACGTTTTTTCCTAGTCAAGCTCAAAGTCCTTTCCTCTCTACCTGCGGGAGGCGGTGGTGCTTTCCTTTTCCCTTTCACATGACAAGCTTTGATGTATTTGGCCGCCTCGGGCTCGCTTAGTGCTCTCCTATGATGTCTCAAAGGGTTGTTCTCTTTGTTTTGGGCGTCAGGAAGACTGTTTTCGCTTTGGGTCAAAGGCGGGGGCGGCGCTTTCCGTTTTTTCTTCCTAATAGAAGAGCTTTTGCTTTCCGAATCTGAAGGGGGTCCGTCCCTAATCTCGTTTATCCTATCCACACTCCTAGGCAGAGTACCACTTGCATAGAGTTTGTATTTCTCCCTGAGAGATATTTTATTATCGAAGCGCCTTAACTCATCTCTTTCCTTTATTCTATTCTTGTACGTGTTCGTATCCGGCCCGAGGGCGATTCTGATTTCCGGTTGGTTAGCGGCTCCGAAAGGCTTGTAATAAGAAGGCGGTACGAAGGCAAAACTGGTAACTGTCGCCGTGCTAAAAAGCGTATCAATACTTCCGCAAATCGAACCGTTTTTTCTCGCGAGGATCGGCGAACCCGGAAGAGGAGGTGAGTCGAAGTCGTCG
This sequence comes from Cimex lectularius, assembly GCF_000648675.2. Taxonomy (NCBI): domain Eukaryota; kingdom Metazoa; phylum Arthropoda; class Insecta; order Hemiptera; family Cimicidae; genus Cimex; species Cimex lectularius. The sequence goes on from NW_019392696.1 coordinate 557,413, forward strand.
GAATCGAGGGATTTGTCTTTCTTGAACCACTTGAAAATGGAAAAAATCCCGCTTGACCTATCTCTCCGTGAACTGGCACTCTTAGATGAATTTATCGAACTTGTCCTTTCAAGATGATCGTCCGACCTCCTAAATTCCCTGTTCATCGTTCTCCCAAATATCTTCCCATCTCGATCCTTCTCTAATGCCTTGGTGTGCAGATTCAGTTTGCTGCCTCCTACACCACCACTAGGCCTTGGTAACGTCTCAAAGCCTCTTGTGAACTTACTCGACTCCCTTGTCTTCCGTGTAACGATTGGTGATGAACCCTCGCTTAAATATCTCTCCGACGCAAATAATGTCCTTGCAATCTGAAAACAAGCATCTGTCAGGTATACAGTTTTCGTAGTCAGATTTCGTTATAGTCATTAAATTAAAAAAAGAAAATTTGTGTGAGAAAAATTAGCACTTTTAACATCCTCAAGTATGCCATATATTTTACTAATAAACTGAATCGTTAACGATACAATAACTTACGAAAATACAGTTTTTCACTTAATTACCTATAAATTATCTTTGTTCCAAATTTAGTTTGAATATGTCCAAAAAAGTACTATATAGTAATACATAAATTTCATAAATATATTTATGAATTGCTATATACAACTAGTTTTTCTGAGTTGTTGCAATTCTTTAAACAGCTGCCAAAGGCTTTATTCGAAGGTTGAATGGAATTTGGCACACAATAATTTTCTATTTACGATCAACGTGGACGGGAAGCATTCACAATTGTTTCTCCGCTGAAAAAAAGATGCCAGCAATGACACTTTTTTTCATGTATACTGACTTCACCGATCTTATGCTCACCGATGCTTGGTTGACCCGTTTTGATTGACAAGGGTTAATAATTCTTCTCTTTCTGTCACTCTCTCACTCCCTCAATCTCTCTCTATCTATCTATCTATATCTCTCTCTCACTCACTCTCTCCTTTCCCTCAATCTCTTTTTCTCTCTCACTCTCCCTCTCTCCCTCCCACTTTATTTCTTTCTCTCCTCCCCTCTCTCGCTCTCTCTCACTCTCTCTCTCTTTTTTCTCTCTCCCCTCCCTCTCTCTATCTCTCTCTCATCACTTTTTGGGTATCTCTGCCTCTATCTCTCTCCCCTCCCCCTCTCTATCTCTCTCTCTCTATCCCACTCTCTCCTCTCTCTCTTTTTCTCTCTCCCCTCCCTCTCTCTCTCTCTCTCTCATCACTTTTTCGGTATCTCTGCCTCTATCTCTCTCCCCTCTTTTTCTCTCCCTCTCACTCATTCCCAATCGCTCTATCTATCTATCTATCTCTCACTCACTCTCTCCTTTCCCTAAATCTCTTTGTTTTCTCTTTTACTCNCTCTCTCTCTCTCTCTCTCTCTCTCTCTCTCTCTCTCTCTCTCTCCCTCCCTGCCTTCCTACCTTCCCCCAACTAATGTTCTATTTGTGTTTTTTCCACTTCTTGGATCTTTTTTCACCTTAGAATTATAAGAACGTTCGACGTACAGATGTTTGGATTAGGGAGGGAGCACTTATTCTATTCTATCACACACAATCGTATGATCTATTTATTTTTCAAGATACAAGGTGACTCATGACGGTGGCTGAATTATTATTCCCCCTGTGGAAGAAGAAAACGTAATAGCACATTTCGGGTTTCATATGGCGTTGTCAACGAGTGGCTTGTAAAGTTTGTTAATTTTTTGGTCAAGGACACCTAAAAGACAGGTAATATAAAAGGACACGTTCCAGGGAGAGCCGGTTTCCAATATTATATTTTTGTTTTTTAATGTTTCCGTGGCCGTTGAGCCGTTCTCACAACCCTTTGTGACCTTACTGAACTTAAACTAGGTGAGTTAAGAAGTTCAAAGACAAGAAATGCGAATGAAAATTTATTTTAAACTCTATATAATTTGTCATTTTTCATAACCATGCAAACTCTTCAGAGTGAAAAGTTATGTAACAAACGCAATAACAAAAACTTACTTCAAAGGCAAAAAGTTAATTTTTACAAAATATAATATCATTTTGAAAAAAAAATAAAATAGGTACATAGAAAGTTAAAAAAGAAAAGACATACATGTGGCAAAATTATTGTATTATTTCCTGCCATAGTAAAAACATTGATATTCCAGATATGGAAGAACATGAAATCTGCTTGTAATATGATAATTCGAAGATCTATGAAACAATAATCGCTATTACAGAAAAGGTCAACTTCATTAACATTATTTTTAAGGCAATAAGCAAGGGTTGAAGCTCAGCGGGATTATATTTAGATACATGAAGTCAGAAGATCCCCTAACTCCCATGTGGTAATGGAATTCCCCGCCAACGGATGCCACGATTGCAATTTCCGTCCAGCTATCTTTTTTTTTAAAGAATTATTAACGTAGAATTAAAGACAAACTGGAATGATTTAATATCCAACGGTTATTTTAAACACATTCTCACTGTTTTCAATTATCAGTTTGAATTTTAAAAGCTAGGGTAAACCTTTTTTTAATAAATTATTACGTTGTGCCATTCAAAAAATCTAGTAATAAAGTTAGACCACTTTCATAGTTATATTGATTAACAAATTTATAGATATATGCTTAAATGTTGTTATATTTTTTGTTACGATAGAACTGTGCAACTATTAACTGTAGTAATTAAATTGAAAGAAAAGAATTAATCAGGCTGGATATGTGTGGAATTTAAAATTAAATTTATTGAAAGCAATGAGTATATGATTGGAAGGTTGGAAAAACGCTGGACGCCGCCGATCAAATGTGATCATCTATGATTCTCGCCGTGGGTCGTATGGAGAAACGTGCCCGACGTCGACAACTCCAGACACAACAGGATCAATTTGATTATAAGTCGTGTCGAATGTCAATTTAAAAATTGATCCGTTTTCACTTCCAACTTGTTCAAATTAAAAATTAAGTAAAATTTTTCGTCAATTTTCTCTCGACTCTTGCAGCACATTCCTTGTCGATTAATTTAGATGTCAATTATTATTGAAACCTTTCCCATAGTGTCAATTAAAAAACTGTAAGGTTGGCCCTAGGTTCATTTGATTTATTGGATGTTTGAAAGCTTTTCAGACTGACTTGAATGGAAATGGCGAGTTGAAAGAAAGTAACAGCAGAGTAAATCAACCGCCATGTGCAGTCAGTAAAGGCTGTTTAAGCCAAAAGGCTTTTGAGAATCTGCATCTATATTGAAGTCAGATTGGGGGTTTCTCTTCACAAATCTCAATTTGGTCTGTTTAATTCAGTAGGTTTGAGCGACTGAGTGGTTCCAAGGCCTCAGTCAAACGTATAAATCGACAGACGAAATCATTCTCAAATTCCGACTGCGAAAATTTATGCTACAATTGTTCCAGCGGGTTTATTTTTTAAGGCAACATTAAACTGTTTCTATACTGTGTAAACATCTTCGGTCAGAACGGGTTTGTGAAAGGAGCGATTCATCTTTTGTGAGAACGGTTTAAACCTGATATGACAGTATAAATGTTTACAGCACCCGGGGAATGTTTGTTTGTTCGAAAGGAAACGGAGTTATGACAAATGAAAAAAGGCTTTTCCCTCCTCATAAATATTTCACGGTCTGAGAGCCCTTGCATTGAAATATTTGTAAAAATAAGTTCATATCAGTTATGCTAAAACTAAAAGTCTTGTCAATGGAATTATCGTTGCAGATTACACAAATTTGGAAAAATGATTTTAAAATAATATAAATACCGCCTAAAACATCTCAGATATGTCTACTTAATTGAGGGTTACAATTCCTTGGCTCCGTATAGAGAGCGCGTAGGAATGCCACCCGATATAAGAAGTTTTACTGTGTAATGTACTCCCAGTATAGTTTTTGTCCCTAACATGTGTTGACAATGAATGTATTTATTAGCGTGAATGTGCAGAGGCTGAAGGCCAATAGCGGAATATTGAATACTCCATCGAACCTCAATTAGGTTAGTTAAATTAATTGGGGTAAAGGATGATGGAAGAATATCGAAAAATCAAAAAAGGTGGAATTGCCGGTGGAGTAAAGAAGTGATAGGCTCAACACTATTCACGCATGTACATGTGTTTGAAGATTTGAGCTTATAGAAATCAATAATCATCCACATTTTCAGTATCAAAAGAGCTATTAGACTTTCTTTTGTAATTGAACAGTTTACACATTTTTTTTTAAATTATCACTTGGAGTAATTTGTACACTATTATCTATACAAATACACTGAAATTTGCAAATATACCAGTTTGTTGACTTGCTGTTGCACCACCTTTTTCATCTATCATTTTAAACAATTATTCCAATGTAAAGTCATATTTTCAGACCAGTGAAAATGAGCAAATATTATAGTTCTATATAATTATATGCACAAGAACGATAACAATTATTAATGAATTTTATGTTGTAAAAATTTATAGTCACTAATTTATTGCATTAAAAGCTATAATTATTAGTATTACCAAAGCATTAATTAATTTAACATTATAATAAATCAGTGTTTTTCTTTTTATTTGAACTAATTTAATTTTTTTGACCATTAATGTTAGATGACATTTATCGTTTTTAATATGAAACATAACAAGCTCTGAAATAAAGAGTATATTGTTTAAATTTAAGATTGCAAAATAGATAAGGCCAAGGATTGATTTTTTCTACCTGATTTATAGATATAATTTTACAGTTTTATGGTAAGTCGTAACAGATTAAATTTCCTAGACTTCCACATTGCAAACCAAGATTTTTTTTTATTATTGTATTTAATTATCAAATCTAAATTATATCTCAGTAACAAACAATGTTTATATTGTATTTTTAATCGAGCGTACTTATAAAATTAAAGCGGAAAAATTAAAATCCATTACCTTAGATCTATTTAAAGTCGACACCTGCAGCGAGCTTTTTCTCGTTTCGGACTTGGTCTCGGTGTAGAAAGGCGCTGGGGAAAGACAAAACAAAAACTTATCTTTAAAACTGTGGGAAACGTAACGGTAATGTGACTATGTATTTATTTTGATTGAGTTCAGATGGTGTCTTGGAGTGTTGTCTACAGAAGGCCTCATCTAAAACTGAGTTCTAAATTTAGATTATTCTCTCACTGAGCGCCCCCAACATCCTTTAACACAAATCAACTAAAAATAATCTTTGAAAATTATCATTATAATGAGTTCACGAATGTAGTTGCATGATTATTTGGAGTGAGATTCAATTGCCGGTTCAAAACAACGGTTTTTACAGACGTTCTGTATTGTTTTACAGTTTGAAAATGTATTTTATAAGTTGATACTTAAAAGGGCGGATTTAAAAAAAATTGATTAATCTGTACAACCATTTTTATTACACAATTTTTTTTAAAGAAACCTATCAAAAGCAAAAATTAAAAAAGAAATTTTAAATAATATGAATAGAACAAATGAAACAAACAAATGTATTAAAATATATAGCGTATTGGGGGGGGGGTTTTTCTTTTGAAAAGGAACCCCCCCTCCTACCATGAGAATAGCGAAAACGCTTGATAACAGATAAAGGCAGTTAGCAGTGAGATTTGTAATAGAGATGGCTTATCTTAAACTCAAAATCTTTGTTCTTATGATACTTGTAAGTATATATTTGGTATATCACATTTCCACTGAATTTAGACGGCTAAATATTTCATTTTTAATTATCTGATAAATATTTGTGTAAATCTCGATAACCTAAACTTATACTCGATGTCTGCAGGCCGAATTGTTAGCAACAGTTTGCAAACATTTATTGTGTCCATTTGGCATTTATTTTAAATAATGTTTTATTATAAAATTTTTAATCAGGTCCAGTTTAGCCATTAATGCAAAGAGATTGTAGTCTGATGGAGCAAGCTCAGGATTAAAAGGTTGGTGCGTTAGATAAATGGGTCTATCCTTATCGGAATGTTTTTACATTATATTGAGAAAAGTTTGTGGCTGTCTAGGTAATACGAAACCAATGTTCAATAATCTTGGGCATGTTTTTCCTAATAGAAAATCAAACAGTAATCACTGGATAATTACTTCAAAATTCAAGAAAACTAAAAACAAGGTCATTTTCCCCCAAACTGACTTCCGAACGGTACGGCCGTCAATAGCCCCGTTTTCACGTCCCCTAACTTGTGAAAATGACGATTCACACAAGACTCTGATAAACCTAGTTCATTTTTAAATTTAACGAATGATTTTTCCAACGTGGATCTCAAACCGTATTGTAGAGCTCTAGAGTCCTCTGCACTTTGATATCTGTTGGCTTCTTTTGCCACTTTGAAATTTGTCAAAAAATTCACGAAATATAGTGCATTCAAAAACCCGAACGAATACGGATCGTACAACAGGAGTCTGTCTGTGTGTACAAATTGTTTCAATTTGGTAAAGGAAATAGTACAAACGATTGAACAGAGTGGGAAAAAGTATCAAAAAATTTAAATGTACATCTTTTGCACTATGTGACGAAGAGAGGGAAAGAGAGAGAGAGTTGGAGAGGCGGGAAGAGAAAGAGAGTAGAGATAGAAAGAGAAAATAATAGGTACATTGCGTGAGATGGGGGGAAGAAAGAGATTAGAGATAGATAGGACAGAGCACGAGCATAATGGAGAGAGAGAATGAGGGGGCAGAGAGGATAAAGAGAGTAGAGATAGAGAGTGACAGACAGATAGAGAGAGAGAAGGAGAGAAAGGAAGGAGGGTAAGGAAAGGTTAGAAAGAAATAATGGAATAGATTGTGTGTTTGCGTGCGTGCGTGCGTGCGTGCGTGCGTGCGTGTGCGTGCGCGTGTGTGTGTGTGTGTGTGTGTGCGCGCGCGTGCGTGTGTGTATGTGCGTGCGCGTGTGTGTGTGCGTGCGCGTGTGTGTGTGCGTGCGCGCGTGTGTGTGTGTGTGTGAATGAGAGAGAGAGATAGAGAGTGAGAGAAAGATAAAACTTCAATTATATTGTACAAGTACAATGACACACCCAACCCAACATTTTCGTTATAAGATTTTACAGGTAAGTTTTCCTACGAAAATATTATTTACCCGCTCAATAATGATAAATTAAGATAAAACGTATTTTGAATCTATGTACTTGTCGGCTGTGTTAGATTCTATGTTTTTCTATATGTGCACCATTATATTTCCCGACATTTTGGCTCTCTTTGGACCAACTTCAGGTGTATATACACATTATTATGTGCACTAATTTGTTTGGTAGCGTGCGTGAAGATACAATGGCATATTTTCTAATTCATATACAATATAATGAAATTTATATTAAAAAAAATGACCTTTTTTCTTCCTTCCTCAACTAACAATACACAAAAATTGGTTGAGTAGTAATGACAGTAATAATATCGGTAATTTATGAAATTCTAATCACAAAATTTTATATATTATAACCGACTTACACTAGTCAAGATTTAACTGATTAATTATTCTGAGTGTCACTTTATTTGCCATTGCGGTAAACGGTCTTGCTGATAATATAGATGATCGTATAGTCAGGCCTTTATATGTCGATGATCTTTGCTTTTACTTGTCTGGGAAAAATCTCCAAAACGTAGAAAGGACTTTACAAAACGCCATTGACACATTGTCACGAAAAGCAGATGATGTAGGTTTCAAATTCTCTTTGTCCAAAACGGTATTTGTACACTTTTGTAGACTGAGAAAACATCATGAAACACCTCGGCTTTTCCTTTCTGGCGTTGAAATAAAGGAAGTCGACGTTGTCAAATATTTGGGAGTTTCTTTCGACAAAGCCCTTCGATGGAAACCTCAAATAGCCCAATTGTCTAATTCAGGAAGGAAAATACTAGGCCTGATGAGATTCCTTGCTAATTACAATTGGGGGGCGAATAGAGACATTCTTTTAAGAATATTCAGCATGTACTTAGGAGCAAAGTTTCGATATGGNTACAAGCCTACGGGGAATTTTTAAATTATGGAACAAAATTCACAATTCTAATTAAAAAAAGAAACAGAAATAAATTTTATAAATTTATTAAATTTTATGCAATTTAAAATGGGAATTTTGTATGCATTTGGCCTTCCGAATTAAGAATTTTAAAAAGAAAAATTAAAGCTTGGATGGCAATAGGATAAATAAGATTACGAGTGAATGTTTGGAGTCAGAGCTTTATAGCACTCAGAAGAGATATAGCTAACCTAAGATAGAAGGTTTGGATGTTAGGGCGTGAAATGACCTTAGCCGTTAAAACGCCCTTAAAAATTAATAATAATAATAATAATAACTGATTAATTAATAAATTGATAATGTAAATAATTAATTTTGAAATGTGTCAGACTATCTCTTCATCATTGAAGGTCAAGGATCAATTGAGGTGGCCTCATGAAAGTAACCTAGAGTAACCTTTCATACCTGAATCAATGGTTATCTTCCTAAACATGAAAATTGGATTATTTCCCAATTCATTTTGTATTAATTATTTTCCTTTTACATTACAAATATTACCACCTCTTCAAGGTAACTATTGACTATGTTCCTTAAAATTAAAAAATATCTCTCAATAGAATCTCTATTTATTCCAACTTGATTGATTTTAAGCGCAAATCAATTCAACTTTTGATAGCTATAAAGAATTATTCTAGAGGATCTTTTACCGATAAAAAAATGATTAAATAGTTTGATGGTTAAATATTGACTTAATTAGGGTCTTGTCATTATCCTCAGAATATACTATTCATCAAAATAGAAAGTCAATAGCTCTTAGAAAAACGAAAGAAAATTATTGATTTATAATGAAAATAATATTAGTCTCAATTTAGTGCATAAACGTTTGTTCTGTTTCTTTTAGTTTCAAGTATCCAGTAGCATGAACGTGAGCAAACCAGTATGTGGTCTAGGGAGCACTTTCAAATATTTCGCCTATGGAAGTAACCTTTCTGAGAAAAGGATCCACATCAATAACCCAACGGCTAAGCGAGTATCCTCAGGAATGTTGAACGATTATAGATTGGACTTTAATTATTTCTCCAAAAGATGGGGCGGGAATGCGGCCACGATCGTCCCTGAAAAACTGAGCTCCGTATGGGGAGCGATTTGGGAAATTGACAAGTGCAATGAAGCCGACTTGGACAGACAGGAAGGTGTCGGCAACAATATATACAGGACGTTACAGGTCGATGTCGTAGATTCAGCAGGGAAAACACAGAACTGCAGGACATACATGCTGTGTCAGCTACCTCCGAATGCAAACATTGCCGAACGGCCACCTTCAAAGATTTATTTAGACACAATCATATCTGGTGCTAAAGAAACAGGATTGCCTGAAGATTATATCAAGAAGCTTGAATCCATCCCTCACAACAATTACACAGGCCCTATACGTCACGACATCGATTGAGTTTTAATTAACTGTGCGTATGTACATTACATCAGAGTTTTATAGCCTTAATATATTCTGTTGTTAAATAGTGTTTTGTTTATTTTACCTCTGTGTTGGGGTTGAGGGATTACGCTGGATGAAGGAACAATCAGACCATGCTTTGATTCGCATCTAAAAAGTTGTCGAGAACCCCATGTCCCATCAATTCCTCCATAAGGCAATGGTTCATCCTGCAAACATATTCACATAATTTACAACCATAATACCAATAAATCATTGATTTGTCAAATAAAAGATTACAAGATAATGATATTTCATTGCAAAACAGTTACAATCACAGACTAAATTGTAGTGTCCAGTTGATGTAGGAAGTAAATTATCTTTTCCACAATAGATGTAGTATGGAAAAGATAATTTACCTCCTACCCATCAAATCCATGATAATTTACAAAATTATCTTCTTAGATCTGGTTTTCCACAATTAAACTTTAAAAAATTGGAATTATTAAATTTAATTTAAGCTTAAATTCACTGAAATCAATTGTCATTTCATAAATAATAAAATATTCAATTCTGCGCCGTCAGGGCAAAATTTGGAAAATATATTTTTTCCTGATTTTAACTTAAATAACACCTCTTTCCAGCATTCTCTGGTTTTTACATCTTTTGCAGCAGGTCACCCACCCTCACTCATCATAGAGATAGGTTGCTTATTGAAAGAATGTATTTAAGAGTGAATGAAAGTGGGAATGAGTTTAGATTTAGGAACTGATTTCGGCGGTGACTGAAATGACTTAGCTATCGATAGCTCATGGAGCTCAACCTCAGCAGCTGGACGTACAGACCCAGATCTGACCCCAGACAAATTACAAAAGCTGTTATATCTTGCTTTCTCTCTTTTTTATATCATATTTCAGACAAATAACGACATTAATGAGTTGAACACTGTATTGTTAGATTTTTATGAGTTTGTTTAGGTTATAATTTGTTTGTATGTTTTGAAACAAAGACATCTTTATTTGTGTGCTTTTTTTTCATGGATCTTTGTTTTGTTGACCCTGTGCAACTCCTGAGTACTGGTAGCCATCTGTCAGAGTTATGTCAACAAATACTTTGAATCTATAAGACTGTGTGGATATTTTATAGATAGGATATGGTATAGATTCTGCATTTTACAAAGCAAACTCTAATAACTACTTATTTTTAAAAAGTCAGTATTTTTATAAATAGTAATCCATAAACTTTCCCATTTTGGCAAATATGATTGTTGTTTTTTTCCCATTGTAGACAATTGTTACAAATTATTTTATTTTATTTTATTTATTTATTTATTTTTTTTTTTTTATTGTTGCGTGAATAAACAGCAAAAATAAACACTCAACATATTATGAAATAAACAATAGAATTACGAGTCTATAAAATTTACAAATAATATCCTTGTATATGTAATTTAAAATGGGATTTTTGCATCCATTTGTCCTTCCAAATTAAGAATTTTAAAAGGTTAAATTAAAGCTTTGATTGCAATAAAATAGATTAGTTTATGAGTGAATGTTTGGAGTTAGAGCTTAATAGCACTCAGAGGGGATACAGCTAACTTAAGATAGAAGGTGTGGATGTTAGGGCGTAAAATGAGCTTAGCCGTTAAAACGCCCTTAAAAATTAATAATAATAACCTTGTAAATAAATAACAATTTACAATTAATATAATATTAATTATTTACATGTAGTAACCAAATTTCATAATAAAACAATTAAAATATATTATACGAATGAAAAAAATTTTGAATTTGAATTATTGAAGATGACTGACAAGATTCAATTTAAATGACATGGGTGATCTTGAGTGGATGAAATTTGAAGGCAGATTATTTTCTACAACAGGCTTGAGGAGAATGACGATCCAACTAATTCCTGGCTGCCCTGTTTTTGAAACTTCATACACCATAGTGCCATGAGTGTTTGAGGATGTATGTAGTGAGAAAATTTTAGGCGAATGGTCATATTTATTTGTAAGAATTTTATAGGTTCTCTGCGATCTTCAAGAGTTGTTAAGTTTAGTAATAGTTGCTGTATGATTTTAATTTTTTGGACGTTTTGGTAAAACATTTTTTTGCACAAGTTTTATGTGTCGAACATACATAACATAAATATGTTTAAGTATTTCAGGAGAAGGTGATGAAAATGTGCATTTAACTTGATATGCAAGATAGCTTCCTTTGTTTTTCTCGATGCCCTGTATATGTTTACTCCACTTCTGATATTGTGATCCTCAAGTTCTATAGAAATGATGTAGAAGCCAAAGAACTACCATCGAGTTGATAGGCCAAACGAAGGATTTTTAGTGCCTAAATAGAGAACAAGTTGTTTCTTATGACTGAGGCATCAATAATGTTTATTCTTGCCAAATTTAAAGACAGTTTTTTGTAATTTTTTTTTATTTTACAATTGGCCTAATAATGCGTTTCTTCATTTCTAGTAATGTCATCATGAAAGGTCGTCCGCCATTGTTGCCCTTAGTCAATTTTAAATAAAAACATTGGCTATTCCATTAAAATTTATCGACGGTTATTTTACGATTAAAAGAATTTCAGTGAAATTTAATTTTTTGTTATGAACCAATTATAATTTACGTATAGGTGAATTTTATTGTAGCGTATTTTAATTTAAACGTTGTGGTTTCTATTGGGTTGTACATGTCGCAACGTGTTAGTACACTGCAGTAAGTATAAACGTCACTTTGTTATTGGACACGTCATCTTTTCATTCGAATTTTTAATACAATAGAACATTTATTTATTTGTAGATCGTAGCTTACCGTACCAGTTCAAGACCGACAGCCAAATTTGGTCCAATTTCCAAAAGCCTCCCGATCCATTTGACCTGCCCGCTTTTGGGTAATCCGCTTCCACTCCCTAACCAAAGAACTCTTTCCCCTATGAGAAATTTGGGACGACTTTCCGCCTGCTTCTCCATTTGTTGACCAATTTTAAATTCGGATATCTCTTCAATTTAGAAAAATAGTCAATATTTAAAAGCGTATTTTGAAAAACAAGCTTGTCAAAGAACACTCCCGCACTGCACACCTCGGCTCTCGACTCTTTGACCTTATTCCTATTTTTAGCCACATTTGTTACTATTAATTCTTCCTATGAGATTTCTCGCTTTTTCCGCCTTTCCTCTAATCAAGTTGGCTCTTTGCAGCACCGGCACGGTTTTTAATGTCGAATTTGAATGTTCCTCTGGCGCGAAATTCTGCTAAGAGTGGAACACCTAGCCGTCCACTGGCCGGCAACGTCCCCTCTTTCAGGGACTCGGCGAGGCATTCTGCCAAGTTAATAGTTTTTTTAATTTCTAAATATGATCTTTATACTAAATTTCAACCCCCTGGTAAATCCGATAATTCACTTACATCCAACGTCGAGAACATTCTCATCGCGAAATACAGCATTCCTGATGCCACCCACTGAAACGGACGAGAAAATCTCTCACTTTTTTATTTGCAATCTATATGAATCACCACTGATTTCAGTGTGTAGAACTTTAATAATAACTTTACTGGTTGCCAAAATTAACACGAATCTCATTTGAAGGTTTTACTAGAAGTAGCAACAGGGAGATTTCTTCAAAAGAGAGCAAATATTGATTAACCATATACAATATATATCATCACATACAAACGTTGGATTCTTTTTTTTATTTTATTTATTACAACTGGTCTTACTAGACCAACCATTAATTTTACAATGATATATTTACATATTCTTATAAATCCATTGGTACAATAAGATTTACACTTCACTATTCACAAAATTAATAATTGCATTAGTTCATATGGCGGTTTTGTTCTTCTCAACCTTTTACGTTTCGGTTGTATAGGAGTTTGTCGCTTCTCGTGCTTTCTGAGGCCAGACTGGTGTTTAGAGACAAATTTTCATATTACCGCCGTGACCTCAGGGATCTTAAGGTCCCTATGGAAGTCCTTATTCCTTATCTACTAAGGTGCACTTATCATATTACGTAAGATTTTATTTTGGAGTGTTCGTATAATTTTGGTATTTTGCAGTTTTGGTACAACCCCATAGATAAATGTATAATTCGGGGTGTGTATTAAACTGCGCCCTTTAAGAGTTATGGTATCCCCATGAGTTATGGTTCTATGCTTTAAGCGAACCAAAAAGTCCTAGTTAATCAAAGAACTTGATTGGTAGGCCCGGTTTCGTTGTACGTCCCAAAACACTTTCTCCTGCGGGGAAGTATAGTTTGTATGCCAATCTTCTTAGTTTGCAATGTCCTGTTAAGAATTCTGTTAGGATTCGCAATTTTTCCTGCTTCATTTAATGCATTCTGTTTCCTCTTTCCTTCCAAAATTTGTTAGGAGGTTCTTTGATTATTTGTGTCCAATGAGTGAGTTCCATTGTTCCTTCTTTTTCGTTTTATCCTTCTATCTGAGATGCGCATTGATAGTGTGGATTCCTATGCCACAGGAGGACTCGGGTCCTATTAGCGGTATAGGTTCTTTACCATTCTTCTTACAATGGTATCCGCTTTCTCGTTGCCTTCTATTCCCACATGTCCTGGGACCCAGCAGAGGCCTTCTTTGTTCTGCATGCCTAATTTGTTTAGATTGGTTTTGCAATGCAGCACCATCTTTGAGCTAATGGTGTTGTATAGTACTTACCTCTATACCATAAACCAATCTTTTTTCACGTGCTCTTTCCATCTAAGCTTGGCATCTAGGGTCACTCCCAGATATTTAGCCGTATCGCTGTATGGTATAATAGCTCAATCGATGTTAAGGGACGGAACATGGTATAATTTTTTGTTTGTAAAACTTATACGTACAGATTTATGCTGATTGAAACGCATTATCCGTTTTTTTTGTCCATTCATTTCTTACACGCCTTTTGAAGGGTTTTGGATGAATGGTTGATGCTCGGTCCTACTGATATCATCGCGTGTTTCTTCATCCATTTTCGGAAATTCACTGGTATACAAAAGAATAGCACATTGGGCCTAATATGCTACCCTGCGGCACTCCTTCATTTTTTATTTTTACTTATGAATATTGGTCTTCTTGTTTGACTCGAAAATGTCTGTCAGTTAGGTAGTAATTGATAATATGTACACATTGCTTGGGTAACATCCCTTTTAGTTTACTGATGAGCCTTTCGTGCCAGACCTTGACAAAAGCCTGTGAGATATTAAGGAAGATGGCAAAACAAATTTGTTTTTCTTCGAGTGATATTTCTAGTACGGTGAATCGGTGAATTTGTTCTATTGTTGAATGTCTTATTCGGAATCCAAATTGGTTGTCAGGGATGATTTTACTGTTTTCTTCGATGGTTTTTTTTTCTTTCTAGTAATACCTTTTCGAAAAGCTTGCAGATTGGATTCTTAATGAAGAACTAGACTAAAAAGTTTTCCTTTTATGGAATTATTTAACATAAAAAAATCCCTATGAAATTATTATTTCCACTTCACAATGATGTTTCTGATCAGAAATTTTGATTGTGCATTCAACGTTTTGTTAAGATTTTTTTTAAGTCGAATTAGCTTCAACAGGAATACCACAGTGCAAAATAAAATAATATTTTTATATAAGCTGCTGCATTTGACATTGGACGTGTTGGAAAGACAGGCAAGTACCAGACAGGTACGGGTACAAAAGCGAGCTGTTTCCCAACAAAATTACGAAATTGATCTGGCTACTTAATGAAATAGAAATTCAAAATTTGATAGTAAAATGCAATCTCCTTCCAAACTAACTCTTCGTGTAAGTAAAATAAAAATTAAATCAAATTTATTACAGTTGTTTAAAACTTAAACTGCCGAAAAAATTCAACTTGCAATTAAAAAACAATAAATTCATTGTTGTTCCAGGTCTTATTTAACAAAATATTCATTTAGTTAACAAAATTGTTTCATGTTATTTTGAACAAATACAATGTGTGGAGTGTATAACAGGATTGCAGACCCTGGGAAAAAGAAAGGACGCGATTTCCATTCCAATAAAATTGCGAAACTGGGTTGTTGGGAACCTGAAATGAATTGGAATCCTTCAGCCAAGAAAAAAATCCAAATGTTAGTGATTTTTTACCTGAGGGTTTGTTTGTTTCAATGAATTTCCAGTATTTCAGGCCGCCCATTATCAGTAACCATCAAACACGTTGTTAATTATTAATTAAAAAAGGTATATAAATTTATTGACTCTGCCAAAATCGTGTCTTTTTAAACTACTAATGTTGTATTTTTCATTTAACCAAAAATCTCATACATTTCGACCATTATTCTGGGCACGAACAAAATATTTTAAAACAACAACTTTGGTTATTTTATTTTTATTTTATTTTTGTTTTTCAATTCATTTATACATTTTAACACGCCTTTCGTCTTTGACTTCAGATGTCAGTCTGTTAATTATTAATAAAAATTAGCATTAGTCTAATGAACTGTTTAACCGCGTATTGCTCATTCATAGTACAGACAAAATTAATGATTTAACTCAAATATTGCTTTAAAAAATTTTTATAAAAAAATTGAAAAAAAAATTTAGATATATAGCTAGTGAATTTTTACGATATATACCAATATGACAGACCAAAATGATCGGTAATATATTTTTTAATGAAAGATTAATGTTGATTTATTTTTTTGAATAATTTATTTAAAGAGTTATTAAATATTAATAATAATTGATATTAATATAATGGATTGTAATGAAATTTGTTTTACTCATTCAAATTGCAGATATCAAACATGTACCTAAAATGTTTATTTAAAAAAAAATCTATCGGCGATATATTTTCAATGATTAAAAATAAATATAAATCATTTTCGTACTTTAATCTGTTCTGAACAGAATAGTTAGCTGGCAAAGTGTGGTTTTATTAAACATTAATAATTTTATTTGAGGGTTTTGCGTTTAATGAATTTATTTTATACAGGATTGGACCCCAAGTGTTAATTATTAATAACAATTAATTTTTCACTCTTATTTTTCGGATGTTGACTTTTTATATTTCTTGGGTTTCTTTTCGGGAACTAGACAACCATCAAATTCATTTTCATTTTATTGATGCACCCGAAATCGTTATCAATAAAAAGAAAATGAGTTTGATGGCTGTCTAGTTCCTGACCTGAAAAGAAACCCAAAAAAATTTTTCGCCCTTTAATCCACCATGAACAAATTATTTAGCTGACAATTTGTTGTTTAATACAAAAAATTAATAATTTTATTGGAGGGTTTTTGCTTAAATGAATTTATTTATAGTGACAATAAACCAAAAGTCGTTCATTGTTAATAACAATTATGTTTTTGTTGTTTTAATCTACCATGAACAAAATATTTAGTTGACAAATTGTTGTTTTATTAAAAAATAATAATGTTCATAAGAGGGTTTTGTTTCAATGAATTTATTTACACTGACAATAAAACAAAAGTCGTTCATTATTAATAACATTTTTTTTTTAATCTGCCATGAACAAAATATTTAGCTGCCAAGTTGTTGTTTTATTAAAAATTAATAATATTTTTTAGAGGGTCTTTTTCGTTTAAATGAATTTATTTATATAGAGATCGGACCCCAAGTAGTTAATTCTTAATAATAATTAATTTTTCGCTAAATGAATTATTTTATACAGGCAACACCACGTTGTTAGTTACTAATAACAAATAATTTTTCGTTCTTTAATCTGCCACAAACAAATATATTAACCGACAAAATTTTGTTTTATTAAAAATTAATAATGTTTGTTAGAATGTGTTTTTTGTTTAAATGAATTTATTTATACTGGCAACTGACCCAAAGTCAGTAGAACAAATAATTTTTCACTCTTCTTTTGGTTGTTGACGTTTGATATTTCTCGGGTTTCTTTTCAGGAACTAGACAACCACCAAACTAATTTTCTTTTTATTAATGCCCCCGAAATCGATATAAATAAAAGGAAAATGAGTTTGATGTCTGTCTAGTTCCTGAAAAGAAATCCAAAACATTTTTCGTTCTTTAATCTACCATGAACAAAATATTTTGCTGGCAAATTGTTGTTTTATAAAACGAAAGTAATAATTTTATTGGAGGGTTTTTTTGTTTAAATGAATTTTTTTATACTGGCATCGGACTTCTAGTTGTTAATTACTAATAACAATTAATTTTCCGTTCTTTAATCTCCATTGAACAACGTATATAGTTGACAAATTGTTGTTTTATTAAAAATTAATACTGTTTATTCGAGGGTGTTTTGTTTAAATGAATTTATTTATACTGACAATAAACCAAAAGTTATTATTAATAAACTTTTTTTTAAATCTGCCAGGAACAAAATATTTAGTTGACCAGTTGTTCTTTTATTAAAAATTAATTAAATTTATTACGGAGTGTTTTTGTTTCAATTAATTTATTTATACTGACAATAAACCAAAAGTCGTTCATTATTAATAACAATTTTTTTAAATTTATTTATTTTATTTTATTTTTATTTTTTTTTAATCTGGCATGAACAAAATATTTAGCTAGCAAGTTGTTGTTTTATTAAAAGTTAATTATGTTTATTACGGAGTGTTTTTGTTTCAATTAATTTATTTATACTGAAAATAAATCAAAAGTCGTTCATTATTAATAACATTTTTTTTAAATCTGCCATGAACAAAATATTTACCCAACAAATTGTTGTTTTATGAAAAATTACTAATGTTGATAAGAGGTTTTTTTTGTTTCAATGAATTTATACTGACAACAGACCTAATAAATAACAATTAATTTATCAATCTTTAATCTTCCACGAACAAATATATTAACCGACAAATTGTTGTTTTATTAAAAATCAATAATGTTTATTAGAGGTTTTTTTGTTGGTATGTGTTCGAATTCGAGTACTGTACTGTAAGCCCTTTGTCCGTAACAATAGGACGCCAGATTGTTTATTTTCCATTGGCTAGACACAGGCTTAACAAAAAAGACTAGCCTCTCTCAAACAACCGGCGCTGGGGACCCTGGAGCGAGGCTAGCTTCGCACCTGGGTGATACAAAACACTACCAACCAAACGTCGAATGTCGACTTAGTTGATTGCGCCTACTTTTGACATGATTCAATGTTTTTCGACATGATAAACGTTAAGTTGGTAATTAAAAGATGATATTTTGGTTTTGATAAGTTTGTTTTTTGATAAACAAACGGTAAAATCGAATAGTTTGTTTTTTAAGTTTGAATATCACGTTGGCCGCACTGCCGAAGGCGGCCATTATACATCCCAAACGAATGATCTGTCAAAAATCGTACACAGTGATCTGACGTTATTTCAAAACAGTCGCCCTTTCTTTCTACCAGTGTCCAGTGGCCCTCAGTAATTATGAAACTGTCCGAAAAACATTCTTGAGAAGAACACAGTGCGGAAGACGGAAAATTGACTCATTTTTCTAGAAGTGCTTTACAGTGGAAGAAAATCGAGCGAGCTAGACAAAAAGAGAAGTCGGATTTGTTTGTAAACAAGAGGATTTTAACACTGCGTTCGGCTTTAAGTACCAGTGCCGTGGTTTAACACCCTTTTTAACTATTATTTTCCCAAATCCTTCTCAATCTTTAAATTGACCTGTTTTAAGTCTCGTCCTACAAAGTTGATTTTTTATTTTCGTTTGGTTTTCACGTCCTACGTCGACACCAGTGCTGTGATGTGCTCCAAGTTCTTCTCGTTCCAGGAGAAAATTTGTCATACCAGCCCAGGCGTAACACTACTACATTCGAGACGAAAAGGCATATTTCTACATCCAAAGATAATGTTCAGGAACTTTTGTGCAGACGGACCGTCCGATTTTATACCAAGTTCGATTTTTTATTGAAAAAAACAAAATATATATTTACAAAAGAAACACAAATTGTTATTTAAAAGACAAGAAGACAAAAGTTAAACAAAAACAACAAGAGTACATAACCGAAAGATTTGTTTTAAACAAAAAAAACCATTGTTATCTCTTATTGAAAACAAAGTGTATTGTTTTTGTTATAAAAAAACACATATATAATTATTTTTTCGTTTTTAAATTTTACTTTAGTATATTCTATTAATTCATAAATAAAAATGAAGTTGTTGGAAAGTTCGAGGTTCGAAGCTCTTAACAGTGCTCTCAGTTTCGATTCGGGCGACAGCAAAATTGTTGGCAGGTAAATATCTCTCACCTTGTAAACCGATAAAAATGTTCAAATTTAAACAAACTACAATTACCATTTCAAGGGCAAGCTATTTATGTTCAAAATGAAAACCACAGCATTAATGTTCCTAGCTTGTCACTTCCCTCCTATTTATCTGTTTGACAATGATAATTAGGTCTAAAATAACAATATTGCCTTCCCCACTCATACAACAAAATCGTTTATTTAATTAATAGTTGACACTATTATTTTCAAAGTTAATACTCCCCCCCGTTATTGTTCTTAGCTTGCCACTTCTGTTATTTTTATATGTTTGACAGTAAGGTTGGACTAAAATAACTGTATATCGCCCCCCTCCACTTACACATTAAATAAATCATTTATTTAATTAATAATTAACCCTATTATCCTCATAGTTAAAACCCCACCATTAATTCTTTTAGCTTTATCCCTTTACCCATTTGATAATGATAAGTTTAGTCTAAAATAACAATATATTCTCCCACACACATACACATAAAAAAATCATTAATTAAATTAATAATTAACACTATTCATTATTATGTTCAAATCTATTATATTTAGTGGTCTATTGACCAAATTACTTCTTTCAATTAACTAATCTTTTTTATGTAAGGTTTTGATTAAAATGAAAAAGTGTCACGAGTGGGATTTGAACAAGCCAAAAGTCGTGGGTTCGAATCCCGCTCATGACACTAACTTTGTTAATTAACCAAAACCTTACATAAAAACATTAATTATGTTCAACGTTAAAAACCGCACGATTAATGTTCTTAGCTTTATGTTTCCCTCCTATATATTTATACCCATTTGATAATGATAAGTTTGGTCCAAAATAGCAATATATCACCCCCCCCACACACACACACATAAAATAATAATTAACTATATTCATTATTATGTTCAAAGATTGACACTTCCGTCTTATTTATCCATATGACAATGATAAGTTTGGTTTAGAACATAATAATGAATAGAACAGTATTGTCCTATACACACAAAAATCGCTTATTCAATTAATAATTGACACTACTATGGTAAACAACATAATTTCTGGAAATCTATTCATTAATTTGGTCACTTTTAAAATAGAATCCCTGTATTCAAAAGTTGCTTTTAAAATATTACCCCCTCACACATACACACATTTTAAAAAAATCATTGATTTAATTAATATGTTTGTTCTAAAATAACAATATTGCCCTTCCCACTCACACAAAAAATCATTTCATATCATCATATCACAATATTTTTGAAGTTTACATCCCACCATTAATGCGCTTAGCTTCATACATCCTTCATTTGTATCTGTTTGACATTGATAAATTTGGTCCAAAATAACAATAACGCCCCCACATTAAAAATAAAAATTATGTAATTATTATTATCAATACAAGCTCAATATAAAAACCCCAACATTAATGTTCTTAGCTTGTTGCTTCCCTACTATTTATCCATATAACTATGATAAATTTAGTTTAGAATAACAGTATTGTCCCATACAAAGCCAAATCGCTTATTTAATTAATAATTAATTCTATTATGTTAAACAATATAATTGAAATCAGGTAATCAATTTTGGACACTTTTGAAGCATCTTGTTCAAAAGTTGTTCAATGTTGTTTTCTTTCCTTGAGTCAAAACATTCTTTTAATTTATTTAATTATATCTTAACTTTTTTGTGCTTATTGCTTTATGTATATTTTATATTCATCTACTTTTTAACAGAAATTTTGGACATTTTCTGATTATTGTTATTATTACCACCTGTTCAGTTATTCATGATTTGCTAGGTGGGTTATAAAAATATCTGTCATTCAGTGTGTAAACATACTTAAATTTCAATGTGATGATATGATATTTAAGTTTACAGAGATATGTGTAGAATAACCGAAATGGAGATATAACTTGTCGAGATGTGTAAAATTGAGTTTAAAAGTTTTCTCTACTTGTTCATTTACACAGTCTTGCTAGTCCTAAAGACATACAGGAATTATTTTTTTCAGTGAATTAGCAATTGAAATATATGGCATAAAACTAAATGGTGGGTATAGGTAAAAAAATAAATAACCAACATTCTAGATTTGAAATACTTTTACCACCAAATTAAGTTAAAATTATTTAAAAAATAAAATGTATATGCATTCTGATTTACATAATGTTCATTCAAGTAGAGTGGCGAAGTACTTGTCTCTATCGCCCATTATATCAATTGAGTCATTTTTTTTCCATTAGTTTGTTCCATTGTTTTTTCCCCCCAATTTAACTGCTAAGTACAATTACACAAAATTCCTGTACTTTTTTTTCTTCACAAACCAAATTATCATCTTTTTTTATACACATGGACTTAAAAAAAAATTAGATAGTACCGACTTTGTCATTTAGTTAATTATTTAATTGTAATAGTAAGAACTTAAAGGAAAAAACCACCTTTAACTTAAAATATTTGAGTCGTTATTTATTATTTTTGATAAATGCTTTGATTAATTGATGGGCCTCAGCCGAAACAGTTAAGGTGTTCATCACTGTAATTCAAAGGTCCTGGGTTCGAATCCAGCGGCCCTGCATTAACCCGACATACTTACAAATGGGCCTTTTTTCACCAACACCCCAAGGGTTTATGATCCTGCTGTTGTGCACTAATTACGAATATTTTAAATTATTCAATTGTAAGGCAAAACAATGGCATAATTAATTATGTAATACATACTATTATATATGCAATTACATAATATGTACAACAGCTCTGTATTGTATTATTATGAAATATCTTCTTGAGAAAGATTAATTGTATTATCTATGTATCAAAAGGAATAATTAATTTTGCTTTAATTGTAAAACATTGCCCTCAAAAAGATTTTTAAAAAATTTAATTTAATCTATGTTCAAGTTGATTAATTATTTTTTCTCTCATAAACAACCATTTTTCTCTTCTTTTTAAAACTGGGATTAAAAAGTATTAAAACTGGGCTTCCTACTTGATAAATTCAACTATTATTATTCAACTATTACAAGATAATAATTCAATTATTTTTAATTCTTTTTATACATTTATTTTCATCCAAATAAAAAGAACTTTAATTCTCTTAACTAATAATTAACATTTTTAAATTATTAACTTGTATTACAAAATAATTGTCTTTTCTTTAATGTGGCTGCTGCGAAAAGTGGGTTAAGTTTAAAATCATAACTTTCAGGGAATCACGTTTAAGGTTCAAATATTTTTCCACAAAATTGAGTGACAAAAAAAATTTCCTTGTACTTCACTCAATTTTCTTAATTTGTGACTTGACTGACAACCCAGTTTTAATTTGATCCTTGCTGGGTTGATCTGTCAAGCAGGTTTCGGCATTTCGCCATCTTCAGTGAATCAGTAAAAAGACCAGACAGTCAAAATAACACACAAGACACCACTGAAGATGGTGAAATGCCGAAACACATCTGACCAACCCGAGCATGCAGAACGAGAAGATCCGTAAGGGTGCAAACCAGCAAGACACAGGATGAAATCTCACGATTTAACCCACTTTGTACTGAAACCACAGATATGTAATTTGTTTCAATTTTCAAACATGTAACCCATGTACTTTGCCAAACATATGAGTGAAAATAATTAGTTAAAAAAATGACCTTTCTTGAGTCAAATAGTTAACCATCGACTAGTTCACCAATTATAAGAAAATGAATTAGTTTTTGTTTGGAAATGATAAATGGTGAAGTATGTTGTTCAATCTTTATAAAAAGATTAGTTTTGTTTTTCTACTAAATTATTGTTTAAGTTTAACAAATTGCCATTTAACATTCATTAATTCTTCATAATAAGTACTTAAAGATAAAATGATTAATATCAATAAAAATAATGTACGTACGGAATAGTACGTTCATTTTCTTACATTATTAACCGTCTTTACTTTTACAGGATTGAAAGTTATTCGTGCAAAATGGCCGGAAATGACAAACAGTTTTACAAGAGGTTCAACTCTGAACAGGGGGTAAATCCTAATGATCTCCAAGCTTTATCTCCGCCCCAAACCGGCCTAGGGATCTCACCAGGGCAGAGTTACTACAGGTGGGTATTTGTTTATCAATCTTCTGTTTATAAATAAATAAAAAATGTTTCTGTAAATTTTAGCCGTAGTATATCTGGTGATGAAGATGGTCCTTTGTGCGATACGATCAGCAGGAAGACGCTTTTTTATTTGATTGCAACTCTCAATGCAGCATTCCAGCCTGATTATGATTTCTCAACAGCGAAAAGTCATGAGTTCAGCAAGGAACCTAGTCTTCAAGTGAGTTTTGTAAATGTCGTTTATCGAAGCTATACGATTTTTATTTATTTTTTAAATCAATTGTAGGTTTAGTTTATTGTCCAATAAAACAATTATTAACCTTTTTATGGTCTTTTTTTCATAATTGAAATTTTTTGTAAATAATTTTTATCGTGTGTGGGATTTCTAACATGTAGTTTTTTTTTTATTTAAGTAGAATTAAATGATCCCAACCTTAAAATTATTCTCTTACAGTGGGTTATGAATACTGTGGATAGCAATTTAAGCGCAACAGTTGGAGAGCAGTACAGATCTTTGCGTACCAACGTTTGGGCCGCAATTCAAGACGAGATCTCAATGTCTGATTGTGACATTTACAGGTATGATCCGTTATGGAGAGGTTTTAACTTTAAAAATTATTCCTCTAAAACATCTGAATCGGTTTAGCTATAATCCAGATTTGACGTCAGACCCATTCAGCGAAGACGGCTGCCTTTGGTCGTTCAACTATTTTTTCTACAATAAGAAGATGAAGAGGATTGTGTTTTTCTCATGCAGGGCTATCAAGTATGTTGACAAGAGGCTTGCACATGGTTACAGCGTTATTGGTATATTTACAATTTATAAAAACGTTACATTTTTAGCCCGATCTACTTATTGGATTCTGGGATCGGCAGTGATTTCACAATGGACGAGGATGATGACACTTACTAATGGATATATGAATATAAATGTTAATAAGAATTTTCATAGTTTAAAATAATCCTTTTTAAAAAAAACTTTTATCGCAAACTTTTTAGATGTAACTCTTCTAATGTAGATATATACACGTATATATTTTTATTGTTGAACTAATGTGTAAAAAATTAACCTTTCAGAAAAATTTATTGTGTTTATTTTTTCTTGTGGACAAGTTCTTTCAACTTTGTCTTTTCGATAGATAAAACAAGTCAGTGCAAGTTAACTAAATAAGAGTTAGTTATTTTTATTTAGCATATATTAAACTTAACTCAAAGTCATTAAGATATATTATTTTAGTATTTATTTATATTTTTTTAAAAACTTATTTTGTGTTGAAAATATTCAATTGATTAAAAAAAATTTACTAAAAGAATTTAAGTGTTCTTTAGGGCACATGCTATTATTTTAGATTTTTCTCTCCTTAGACTTTTAGTTGATGTGAGTGTGTATTGCTATTTAGCTTTAATTTTCCTTTCTAGATCTCAGGTGAGAGATGATCAAATCAGTCAAAACATTTGTTTAAATATTGCTGATTTTACACCAGTATTTTTGAGTAATTTTATCTATTTGACTTTATTGTATAGTGGATTTAAAAAATACAAATCACCCTGTTTGTAACTTACGAGGCGTTTAGTAAATATAAATTTGAGTTTAGTATTTTTTTTTCTTCCACATCCCCAAGACTGCTAAAAGAATTTGATAATTTTTTTTTTATTGCTAATGTGTAGTTTGGTAATAACGATCATTTTGATCTGTCTTTGATAATAACTAAACAGCAGGTCGATCGCCCTGCAGACCTAAAGAGGAAATGTCATGATTATTACATTTTTTTTTTTTTAATCTTTGGACTATCTTAATGGATTACAATAAATTAAAGTAAATAGGCCATTTTGGTTTACATTTAGATTATGGGTTCATTCCAACCAAACAGTTTTGGATTAGTGTGTGAACTGGATCACAATGACTTACTAGTGAATGATCAGGAATTGTGGCATGTTAGTACAAAACTGGACATTTTGGTCTACCTATCCTCGCTGTTTTGGTCAGATTCTGTTTTCTCACCAACTTCAGTGGTGGGTTTGACTGTTATTTTACTTAGTTTATTAATGAATTTAAAAGACTATAACATTTTTAGTTTGCTTGTTTCCGATCAATCTGTCTACTTTGGTCTGAACGGAGCTGCAGTTTCATCACACTACTACACTAGGACGCAAGAGGAGAAATCAAAATGATGAAAGGTAGGAAATGATCATTTTTTTGTCTAAATATTAAAATAAGACAACAAAATTAGCACGTTTTGTGCTTTATTCTTCAAAGAGGAGTCAACAGTGACAAATGTTTTTGTGTTTGCTTTGGTATATGTTAATTGTACGATGTATCGGTAAATTACCATCATCATCCATTTTTGGTTTGGCGGTCTTGCCGGAGGTTTCGTTGGACAAGGCTTTGTTGTCTTGTTGTGTAGGAGGATCGGCAAGGTTGTTACATGTTACAGAATCCGGCCCACGTTAGTGGCAAACCGTGCTTCGTACAACTTACAAGCTGAGAACCGTGGCTTTGGATAAATGTACAAGATCCTTCTGTTGGTGTCATTCCTGAATTCATTCGCGAGAGGAGGGCCATACGATGTCGATTTGCCGGACAAGCACATTCCATATTATCTCTTCAACGACAGGGGACTCGCAGAGAAATGCCTGGAAGACGAGTCGTGCCCGTGGAAGGTAAATACGACGAAATTTAAAAGTGTCAGCGTTTTAAAATAAATAACTCGTTTTTAACAAGCGGGGATTTAAATTTAAACGCAAAGTTGAAAAGCATTTCCGCTTCTCGCCATCATCAGACGCCACCTGCAGCTTTAGTTGCTATTTTCTGATCGTTTTGGTCTATATGTCCTGTCATGTTTTGTTTTTTAGACACATGTCTGCTTCTCGCCACCTGCACTTTCTTCTGGTGTTTTCTGACCATTTTGGTTTATCTGTCCTCTCATATTTTGGCATGTCAGACATATTTCCGCTTTTTGCCATCATCAGTCACCACCTACAGCTTCATTTGGTGTTTTATGATCATTTTGATTTCTCTGTCCTCTTATGTTTTGTTTTTAGACACATTTCTGCTTCTCGCTATCTTCAGTTGCCACCTGCACCTTCATCCGGTATTTTCTGATCGTTTTGATTTTTCTGTCCTCTCATGTTTTGGCATGTCAGACATATTTCCGCTTCTTGCCATCATCAGTCACCACTTGCAGCTTCATTTGGTGTTTTATGATCATTTTGGATTATCTGTCCTCTCATGTTTTGTTTTTAGACACATTTCTGCTTCTCGCTATCTTCAGTTGCCACCTGCACCTTCATCTGGTATTTTATGTTCATTTTGATTTATCTGTCTTCTCATGTTTTGGCATGTCAGTCAGTTTTTGCTTCTCACCATCTTGAGTAGCCACTTGCAGCTTCATTTTTATAAAGAGAGGTGGTCAAAAAGTGTTGGCAAGACATATGGACATCTTTAACACCTTATATCAATTCTAGGACAGATGGTTTACGGTGAACAGTCTTTGTGGTTGCAGGACAGCCATTTTGTGAGAACCCATTACCTAGGGCAAACAGAAAAAATCTGTTGTAGCATCACTTGAGAATATCTAAGCTAGTTTATGATATCAAACAAATTAAATGTGACAACTATTACAAGCCAACCCAAAGTTTGGGGATTTGAAATGTTAAATTCTTAAGCAAAACAGTTTTTAAATTATAACAAGTACCAGCACACAACTAACATGGGAAGCCAGCACAGAAAAGCAAGAATTGAGGGGATTCTTGTTCATTACAATTTAAAAAAAAAGATCTGAGTTGGATGTCTGTTAAAAATGTATTGGTATTGAATTTTTTTTTTTAGTCTTGGTTTTAAACATTAAGTTAATAATTATAATTAATGATAGTTAATAAATTTGTATTACAGGATCATGCTGAGAATGAAATGAAATGCTGGGGGTATGAGTATAAATGTCAGAATCATGAAGTGTTTTCAAAACACGAATGCCCAGGGGCTCACAAGGGTTGGGTGAGATCGAAAGAGGAACAAATGAAAACTTTCTACAACCAGGGGGATTTTGGTTACATCAAGGAAAAAGCCAATGAACTCACTGTAATCTGCGAACCGACGTTTTTGGTATTTTGTTTTTACGAAAATACAATATAAAGCGTTCAATTTTTTACCTTTTTTTTATTTATTGTAGCAAGACTCAGCTTTGGAGTGTACGAAACACCTTCAGTTTTGCCGAGGGAGGAATATCATGATTAATTTCACCGCGTTGAATGAAAGGAAGGAACCCTTGCGATATAAAATGGACGTACTTAAACAAGGAGAAATCGGCGGTCACTGCAAGTAATAAAAAATTCAACGGTGTTTATTTTTGATTTATTATTTAAAAAATTTTGCCTTGTTTAGACTCCATACTGACAGATTGAACGAAGAAAGTGATCACATCAGCCCTTTGCAATCCTGGGGGCCAGAGATGAGGTATTTCACCGAAATCGATGATATCGTCGATTCTGAACTCTGTGATACTTACATTGAAAAGCCTGTGATAATTATGAAAATAGACGCAAGTTTGTATCTTAATTTGATTATTGTGGAAAGGTTGTGTTAAAATGAAATTTGTTTAAATTTAAATTTTCTTGCAGCAGTAAATATGTACCACCACTTTTGTGATTTCCTTAATCTTTATGCTTCCCAGCATTTGAACAGTACTAACCAACCGAAATTCTCTACTGATGTGCACATACTTATCTGGGAAAGTTACAGGTATGGGAATTGGTTTTAAAAATTATAAATTATTATTTCTCAAATGATACTTTTGCAGATATTTCTCTAGTTTTGGGGTGACATTCGAAGCGTTCACGGATCACCCCATCTGGAATTTGGACACATTTAAAGGTCGGTCGGTTTGTTTTAAAAACATCATGTTTCCTCTCCTTCCTCGAATGATATTCGGCCTTTATTACAACACACCAATCGTAAGGATATTCTAAAGTTAAAATAAAATTCTTATTCGTCCTCATTTATTTACTCGAATGATCAACTTTGAAAGGTATGGGGATGTGAGAAGAGCGGACTTTTTCAAGCGTTTTCTGAGCATATACTTCACAGACTCAGGATCCCAAAGCATACTCCAAAAGACAAACGTTTGAGGATAACGTTCTTGTCTAGGGACACATCACATAGGAATATACTGAACGAGGATCAACTTATTGAAGCTTTAAAAAATAATACTCAATATAATGTTAAGAAGGTAAAATATTCAAATGGTTTCTGCTTGAATCCTGGTTTTGTCTGTCAGATACATTTTTAACCACACACCACTCCTAAAGTGGCAAAATGCTGAAAAGGCAGACCAGAATTTTCATAAACGGATCAAACTAGAGGTTTACCACCTTTGCAGACTTTAAGACCATATCTCACAGTTGAAACTATTTTAATAATTTCAGGTTGTTTACAATCAAAGAATGCCTTTTAAAGAACAACTAGAAATTACATCAAATTCAGATATATTCATAGGCATACACGGTGCCGGTTTAACCCATCTATTATTTCTACCTGATTGGGCCGCAGTATTTGAAGTGTACATATTATCAATACTTTTAGAAACTAACTTGATTTATTACAGTTAATATTAAATGCAGGTACAACTGTGAAGATGTGAACTGTTACTTCGATCTTGCCAGGCTCAGAGGTGTGAAGTACTTCACCTGGAAGGACAACACCAAAATGTATCAGCAAGATGAGGTAAAGTCAGTAATTTACCCCCCAAAAAATATTATTTAAATGATTCTTATTTTTTTTTTTTTTCTTACAAGGGTAAACACCCAGACGGAAAGGCTCACGCAAAATTTACAAACTACCAATTCAATGTGGCTGAGTTTATGAAGATTGTCGGTAAAGCTGAAAGACACGTTTTGAAACATGAGAAATACAAGCAATTCATAAGTCAGATTGACTTAATCGACCCCAAGTTTATAACTACATTGGAAGACCACGATGAACTCTAAAATTCAAGATAATTTATATTTTGGATACTCTCACACTTTAAGACTAAAACGTTTACTTATCCTTTGTACTTGTCCTTTTTTTTATAAATTAATTTATTTTGTTGTTAATAAAGTTTTTGTTCTTTTTCAAATATTTGCTTACTTAGGCTAGAAAAAAAGTGGCATAATAGTCCTAGCAATTAAAAATATTCCAAAAGCACCTTATCTGGATGAACAACTTTGTGCACGATTAATTAAGGTTTTTAGTTGAGATAAAAAAGTCAATGGCACGAGCGGGATTCGAACCCACGATCTTCGGCTTGATATGCCTCTGCTCTACCACTTGAGCTACCGTGACCTCGATCCACTCGGACACCAACTTCCCATCTCAACCCCACCTTTTGAATTTTCCCTCCTTTTTGTCACTTTTCAAATGTCGTGTAATCAATTTGATTCTCGGCGACAAATGACTTGGTGTCCGAGTGGATCGAGGTCACGGTAGCTCAAGTGGTAGAGCAGAGGCGTATCAAGCCGAAAATCGTGGGTTCGAATCCCGCTCGTGCCATTGACTTTTTATCTCAACTAAAAACCTTAATTAATTGTATGATATCAATTGGTCAAGCGGACCACGAAACTAGTGAATTTGTGCACGATGTTCCTACACTGATGCATATGCACGGCCAAGTTCAAGTGAAATACCACCAAGTATTTGGATCCCCTGTTCCGATTTTTAGAGGAAACAGTGTTGTTTTGTGTCCCATAATGTATGTTGAGAGTGAATGTATTTATTGGTGTGAATTTAAGTGGTGCAATATTTCATACCCTCTTTTACATTAGTGGAATTAGGTATAAAAAGGTGATGGAGGAATAGCTCCACCATCATAACTGAGTGAATAAGAAATGAACTGAGTGAAAGAGGAGAATGTATTTAAGAGTGTGAGAGTGTTAATAATTTAGAGCAGTCTGTGTCAGGCTGGAATGACCTAGCTGTTGATAGTCCCTAGAGAGCCCAACTGGATGGATAATACCTACGGACAGCCAACACCGGGGAGGGTGATTCCCATAGTCTAAAGTTGGAATTAACGGTAGTGTGCAAGAAGTGAAGTGAAGTGAAATAATTATTTTAATTTTTTTTCTTCATATGTTACATGTTGATGTAATATAATTATGTGCACTTACTAAAAAAAGGGAATGCTAAAAATGCAAGAAAAAACTAGTTTCTTTTATAATAAATAACTATATTTTCAGCATGAATATTCAAAATAACAATATGTATATATATTAGTATAAAAATTTTATAATCACAATTTCAGTTATAAAGTCTCAAAAACATTGGTATTAATATGAAAGTTTGAATTTAAAATTTTTGTAATAAAGGAATGTTGTCAAGCCACAATTTACGAGCATATAGGCTATTATAATCAAAAAACTGTTCACAGGATGGACTAGCAGAGTTTTTACCATTAAATTGACTAGACCTGTATTTAAGTTTGCGCAGAGAAAAAAGAAAAGACCGTTGAAATTGATCGCTTCAAGAATCACTGGTATTAAAATAGCCTTGACAGGTACTTTTTTCAAAAAACATATAACCCTAATGAAAAACTCCGCGATGAGGGATATGCAGAAGATAAACAAAGTGAAAGAAGTCAGCCACAGTATGTAAGGTATGTTGGCGAGCCTACGTGATACTCCGAACCAATTTTCACTTGTGAGTGTCAGAACAGTAAAAACAATTGTCGCGATAGATAATCTGAAGCCGTGATAAAGGGTTTCATAGATTGTGTTTACTTTCGACCGAAGAGCCACTCCCATCGACACGCTTGATAAAAATAGCGAAATATATCCTGGAAGTGAAAGAATCCCTTCACGGTTGGCCGATAAAAAGTCATCCCTCGGAGCATCGCTTAATATCCAATCCTGGATCCCTCCGAGCAACGCCGACTGATGAAGCACTCCTATCAATATTGAAATGAGTCCGATTCTTTTAGGCCATGTCACTACTATAATCGACCCGACAATTTTGACCACGCCTAATGTGAAAAAGAAATTCCAATGTAGGCCGTACTCAGACGTATGTTTTTGATAATTCAATGCTTCCACCGATATGTATCTGAGCAATCCTAGAACAAAAGCTGGGACCGAGCCTACGAGCACTTTTAATATGAACTTCTTGTAGTTCTTCACACTTTTAGTATTGACGACTATCCCATTGGACAAGATGTAAAATCCAACGCCTGTGTCCATCAGGCCATATCCGAAGCTTTCTGTTTTCGCAAATCTTCTCGGGAATATTTTAAAATCGACAGCCAATATGCATATGACGGAATATACAGACACGACCGATCTGTAAAACGTCAAAGAGGGTTTCTTTTCCTGTTGGATCGGCGTGTTGAGGATCTTCATTATCATCTTTCTCTTTCCTCTCAGAAGGAGCCCCAGTGTCAGGACACTGCTGAGGAAGAACACAGCCATGATGTTGACCAGGTAGGAACTCAGGATGGTGCAGGCCATGGAAAGAGGAACTATAACGGCTAAGAAATCCAGCAGGAATGTGTAGAACCGTTCGCACCTCTGCTGTCTATAGTTGGTATAGATGTAAATTTTGAAAAGGCATAGATAAAAAAGTACCAACGGCGTTGGGCAAATAACGAGCGCGTTCTCCCAGATAGTGGTGCCGTTGTGATTTTCCATGAACTTCTCGTGGAAGTGACGGTAGTTCATGCTTTCGTTCTTCATATTTTCTTTTCTTCCAGAGGAGATATTTAACGAACAGACGGGAAAATTTCGGCGACGATTTTCCGCTGAAATTGCCTCAACATTATTTATCTTGTATCTTTTTGTTTGCAACCTGCAAATGCTGTTATACATGAAAACAAAAGATAAGAGAGTCAGTCCTCTTTTCTTTCCCTCTCATTTGCCATTTGAATTTGAATTTTTATTCTTTTTGTACGGTTCAGACTTAAGTCTTGGATATACGCAGAAATCTTTAAAATAAAACTGACGACCAATGATATTTCAAAACTTTTCTCTGGCGTATATATTAACTTTTGTAGTTTTCATTATTCAAGGGTTTTTTCAATTAGAAACCTATTTCAGCTCTGTTTTGTTTTCATGAAATTTTTAAACGGGCCAATAAATTGAGTCAAATACACATTTTTTGCACTTTTTTTAAGTTTTCATAAGTTCCCAATGCATTACCACAATTAGCAAAGCTGTTTTGACCAAAAGCTACTCAATCCAGTATAAAAATGCATCAAACTCATGGCTTTAGATCAATACCGGCTCAATTCTTCAATAAAAATTTTATTTCCACATTACTTTATTTTTTCCTACATAGGGATAGGATAGGCAATAGAGACGAAAGGGATGAAAAAAATATTGGATCACTCTTTCTCTGTTCTCATGAATAACACAGTATCGGATAAGATTTCAACATTTTCTGGTGGACCTCAGGGCTCTCACTCTGGGCCCATATTATTTCTTATTTATTTCAATGATGTCTGTAGAATATTCAAGAATTTTACATTTTCTTTATTGGCAAATGATTTGAAAATTTTTAACTCTGTGTCTTTTGCTCACAATTGTGTTTCTCCAGTCACAGGGGGAACTGGACTGCTTCATTAATTGGTGTGAGCAGAATCGTCTTCATTTGAATAGTAACAAATGCAAGGTAATTAAATTTACTGAAAATATCCTACTCCATGACTTAGATTGTTTTCATTATTTTGTTGATGGCAGAGATTGGAAGAGGTTGACACTATCGATGACCGACCTTGGCGTCGTTTTAAACAGAAAGGGTGATTTCAGTGACCATATCAAACAAATTTGAGGTAGAGCTCTAGCAATCTTGGTTTTATTACTAGGTTTTCTAGAAATTTTAAAAATGTCTTGGCAGTTAAAATATTATATCAATTCCTTGTGTGTAGTCATCTGGAATACACAAGTGTCGTGTTGTTGAGATTATTGATCTAAAAAAAAGTATAAAAGAAAGTAACCAGGATAATGACCATCAGATTTGGTCTTCCAAATTAATGAAATTGAAATAATTGAAATTAATGTTGGCCTTAAAATCTAGTTTTTCAAGGCACTTTGAGAGTCTGATATTAAACAATAGTTACACGCAACTGGGTTTATTATCTTTGTATGTACATATCTTCTATTGAAGTAATTCTCAGCCGGCCACCAAGGAGAGGAAGAACTCAGGAGAGCATCAGATACAATGATATAGTATACAGATGGCCCAAAAACAAACTGCTCGGGTATTTTTTGTACAAGCCCAAGATATGAGCAATCAAACTCAGCGGGACCGGGAGTGCACTTCGGTCTTTCAAGCAGAAATACATGCCCTAGAAAATCTTACAACAGATTACACTGGCAAAAAAATCCTCATAAGATCTGATAGCCAAGCAGCCATTAAAGCATTAGCATGTAAAAAAATCACATCAAAATTAGACAGTGAACGCATCCAAAATATACAAAACCTGGGGAAACACAACAACCTGATGATATCTCATGTACCAGGGCACAGAGGAATTTTGGGTAATGAAAAAAAAAATACACTGGCCAGAGGAGGATTTTCAAGATCATACATAACCTATACCTCACCTATACTTGGGATTAAAAAAAAATATATATATATAGAACATTGCTGAATGGATTCAAACAAAACAAAAGGAGAAGTGGATGGACTAGTGGTGCTAAACCAATAAACTTATGATGAAACTCAGAGAGTCTGTAACCAGATCGAGACGCTCAAATGGCTGCAGTTTATATATACAAAATATGCGCGAAAGAAAAGAAAAAGATGGAAAACACACAGAGAGCTGGCGATGACCTCAGCTGTTTGTCGGCCCATAAACTTCTCACTTATATATTATGATGAAACAACCAAGACTGGCAAACACACTGCTGCAATTGTATAGGGCCAGACTCAGAGGAATGATAGGACTATTAACCGGTCACTGGCATCCGAGAAAACATCTACACAGCATGGGCATGTACAATGATGATCCCATGTGCAGATTATGCAATGAGGAAGAGGAAACAGCCACCCATATCATTTTCAAATGCGAAGCAACCCCTCAATGGAGATTTAACCTAACATACAGAAAAAATCTAGAGAATGAAATTGTATTGGTGACAGTTAATGACCTGGTACATCTAAGAAGAAAGATTGAGTCAAATGCATTGAACTAAGGAGCTAGGAAGGTACAAAAGCCAGAAGGCTGCAGTGCCTGGGGAGCACAAACCCCACTCCCTAGTGTCCTCATTACCATTACCATCAATGCTGTATAAGAACAGTTTTTATTATAATTTCGGTTATACTTCCAAAAGTAAATAAATGCATTTTCTTTTTGTAAATGAAGTTCTTTTTTTCATTAATCAAATATGTAATAGAAGGGCAACAAAATATTGAATAATATACAATCATCCAAATAATTATATCGTTCAGTAGAAACTTTTATATATTTTAAACTCTATATGTGATTTCATATATGTCATGAAATTTAAGAGTATTTTTGACCTAAAATTTTGTCTGAGGGAGACACATGTATAAATATATTTGTATATAACAATTTACAGATGTAATAACAATTAAATAAGTAAATATAATATAATAACTAAATTTTCATTCATCAAATATGTAATAGAAGGGCAACAAGATATTGAATAATGTAAAATCATTAAAAAAATATGTTCTTCATCCAAATAATTATATTGTTCAGTAGAAACTTTTATATATTTTAAACTCTATATGTGATTTCATATATGTCATGAAATTTAAGAGTATTTTTGACCTAAAATTTTGTCCGTTTGTCCGAGGGAGACACGTGTATCTCTCTAATATATTTGTATATATCGATTTACAGATGTAATAACAATTAAATAAATAAATATAATATAATAACTAAATGAATTGAAAATTGTTTAAAAAAGTAAATGCTTAAGAACTTTCAAACACTTGCAGTTTATTGTTTAAATTTTTGATGTTACACCTATTGGCACTTTTTATAAACTTTGTGTATTGTAATATAAACATTTTTCATATATTTTCTGTACTTTTTTTACGTTAATAAAAAAAAAAAGAGACGCGTTTCGACTTTGCATCATATCGACTATCGAGGGGCAAGAAATCGACATTGGGTTTAGATAAAATAGAAGGGATGTGTACGTGTTTTATATCTTGATACTTTTGACGTTTCCATGCCCTTCTTTGTCATCGGAATTTTATCCCCCGTTTTTTCGAGTCGGACGAAACAAAACGGGCCTTCAAATTCGTGAAAATACCTGAACGCAATCGGTTGCGTTCACGATGAAATGGGCTCTACGATTGGAAATATCCGAGTTTTCCCTTGAGAGAAAGCAAAAAATAAAAAAAAATTATGCGAATTGACGAGGGACGGCTTCTCATGTCTGGAAACGTTTCGACATCAGATCGCCAGAACTCAGTCCAAAAACTTCTCCGGATGTAGAGAACTCAAGACGGGAGGAATTGAGACCATGGCGCAGATTTTCGGCTATAAACGTGAGGCGATAAGGGTGAAAGTTATGGTAAAATCTTTTTAGCGTCCCTCCGCTAAAACCAGAACCGTTCATTCCGTTATTTCATGTTGTAGAAATGTGAGGGTGTCCTCACCCCAGAGTACAAGAAGTTCAGCATTGACCCGCAGATCACTTCTTACGAGGTACTCCTCAGCTTGCTCGTCAAGGCTTTTGACATTAAAGGGTATTCGCTTAAATATTTTTCTTTTTCATTTTTATGTTTTACTTCTGAAGCCTGTTCTCCAATTTTGTCTGAAA
The DNA here is from genome assembly GCF_000648675.2 of Cimex lectularius. NCBI lineage: Eukaryota > Metazoa > Arthropoda > Insecta > Hemiptera > Cimicidae > Cimex > Cimex lectularius. The sequence goes on from NW_019392696.1 coordinate 593,750, forward strand.
CATTTTGACAATGCATCAGTATTTGGTCTGTTATTTTGTCAATATTTTTGCAATTTGACTGACCAAAACTAGCTAGCACAGGCAGACATGAACGATCAAACATTACACACCTTCTGACAATACGTTCACAATTTTTCTGTTCACAGCGATTTTTCAGTTTGCTATAAAGTATTTGACGATTATGGTCAAGAAACATATCTACCTCTTCTCTCCGACTGGGATTTGGATGCTGCCTTTTTAAGGTGAGTCTTTTTAATTGTAGCATATTATGACAAATCTGTAGTTTGGTCGTTTCCAAATGTTCAGGTCTGACTTGTCTTCATTGGTGGTTTTGTGTGTTATTTTGTTTTTGACAAATGAATGAAAACAGCCAAGATTGAGACAAGGATTGGAAATGGCAAAGCTACTATAATTGTACTTAAATTGAAACTAGAATTCTCATGGCGAACTATGAAAATCACATGTTCTTTTTTCTCATAAACTTATAACTTAAACTTCAAATTAGGCTTTTGAGTTACAAAATACAATTTTTCACTTTAATTACTTACCTTGACTGCACTTGAGGTACCTCAGTGTCATTACTGCTGTCTGTGTCAGGTCCTCTGTTAACACTCTCATTGTGACAAAGAGAGATACCATGAACTGGAGTATTTTGGCAAAACAATGATGGTTACGGACGTATAGGCTTGGAGGGTAATGAAAAGCTAGATGAGGCAGCTAAGGGATGTCCGAACCTCTTGACTTAACTATCTGGCATCCTTATGCTAAAAATAAAACACATTTTTTAAAGAAAGGCAGCATTGTTGGGCTGTATTAATGTATCAAGAGAACTGTTGGATCTGACTCTTAAGAGAAGAAGGCTATCTTCACCCGATTAAGGATAGGCCATGCAAGGTTGATACATGAACACTTTTGGGCCAAAGCATGATTATGTTCCAACATGCAAAGAAAGGTTGTTCGATGCATCCTACATAATTTAAGGGTGTAACTTTTTGGCTCTATATAGAGAGAACGTAGGAATGCCCCAGCATGAGAATCAAGTATCTGGGTCCCCAGTTCCAATTTTTGGAGGAAACGGTTGTTTTATTGTATATAGTATTGATAGTTTTGTGTACCTAGGGTGTGTTGAGAGTGAATGTATTTATCAGCGTGAATGTGTAGTTTAAGAGGCTTGGTGGAATATTGAGTACCCCATCCCTCAATTAGGATAGTTAAAGTGTAAAGGGTGATCGAGGAATGTCAAGTACTTCTCCACCCAGAGTGAATGGTATGAATATAAGTAACAATGTATTTAAGAGTAAATGTGTTTGAATGGATTTAGGAACTGATTATGTTGGGGGCTAAAATGACCCATCTGATGTTAGGAACCTGGAGCGGCTCAATGGATAAGACTGTGGTCTGACCCCAAACTGCCAACACCAGGTTGAATGATTCTCGAGACTCACTGGTAATTCATTGTAATTTACAAAAGCTGGATTGCCAATGGACTGAAGAGGCTCAACTCTAGGTACATGCGTGTGCAGATTTGAGCTTATGTAAATCATTAATCATTAAATACCATTCACAAAAGTATTGTGATATATTCAGCCACAAACCATATCAACCTTGTATGGCCTATTCTTAGTTGATACTCCCCTTAGAGAAATAATACCTTAAATAATATCCGGAATATGATTTTTTTGCACTAAAATCTGGATTTATGTCGAGACCTACCATTAGTATTGGGTTGTCCGGAAAATAATGCAGGATTTTAAGTTTTCATTAAAAAAAATCTATATAAAATATTCTGTTTACGTTTACAGGATTACTCATTTGTATGNGGGAAATTATTTTGATTAAAGAACATTGCTTTAAAGTAACTAGTTTCTTTTTTTTTGTTTAATACCAAAATCCTGCATTATTTTCCGGACAACCCAATATCTGTCCTGATTAGTATTAGCAGTTAAAAATTATTAAAGGGCTTGTTTAGGACCTAATTTTAAAATATATATAAAGTGTATAAAATATAAATTTTATGAACATTATTTTTGGATTTATAATAAAACTTAGACAAAACAGTTTTTGCCTGCAAAAACTTTTTATTTATTTCTTTTAAGTTTAATGTACAAATGGTCTTATTATTTTTTTTTTCTCCAGTGCTTCCGAGCCTCATTTAAACTTAAGGATCGAGGCACGGCCTTTTGAAGAAACGTGCGAAATCGAAGAGAACCCCGTTCAGCTCATAGAGGCGAAGCCATCCCACGGTCTACCTGGTTTCATTATGAATCGGGTAAATATTTTCTTGAAGGTGAAAAAAAAGGGAATGAAAGCGGCAGTTTTTGTAATTTATTTACCAAAATTATTTCCCTAGGTTGAAAAAACTTTTAATCTTGTACAAAGGGCGCTTAACTTCACTGAAGAAGTGCAGTCAGCGCCTGTAAGCAATCTTCCTCCCCGACCACCGCTCATGGACGCTGAATTTCGTCAGTTTCTAGATCCCATCGGCGAAGTTATTGATATTGCACAACTGAGATCTGTTATTTACTATGGTGGAATTGATCCTAGTCTAAGGTTGTCGACTCATCTCTAAATTGGAAATTTTATTTAGGTTCTATGGTTGTTTTTCTTTTTTAGAAAAGTTGTCTGGAAGCACATTTTAAACGTTTATCCCAAAGGAATGTCAGGAAAACAGAGGATGGACTATATGAAAAGAAAATCTAATGAATATACTGTATTAAGAGATAGGTGGAGAGAAATGGTGAAAAATGGCAAGGTATATGTCAAAATTTTACTAATATAAAAATTATATGCTTTGGCCATCACCCAAAAATACATTTTAGATGGTCGGTGATTTAGCCTATGTGACAGGAATGGTTAAAAAAGATGTGCTAAGGACAGACAGGCATCATGTTTTTTATGCTGGAAGTGATGATAATAAAAATATTGCATCTCTTTTTAATATATTAACCACGTATGTTTTTATTTTTTTATCTTACTAAATTCGTTATTTGTATAATAATTCTTTCTATTAATAATTCTAATATTTTATTAAGATATGCGTTGAATCATCCATCTGTCAGTTATTGCCAGGGTATGAGTGACCTGGCATCGCCGTTACTCGTCACGATGAATGATGAAGCACATGCTTATATTTGTTTCTGCGCTTTGATGAAAAGATTGGCACCAAATTTCTTGCTTGATGGCATTACAATGACCAAAAGGTTTCAACACCTTGCTGATGGCTTGCAACACTATGACCCAGTTTTCTACCAATACTTAAAATCTTATCAGGTATTAAAAAAAAAAAAAAAAAAAAAAAAAAAATTATAAGCAGCATGTATATTTCACTACTTTTCAGGCGGATGATTTGTTGTTTTGTTATCGTTGGCTTTTACTCGAAATGAAACGAGAATTCGCTTTTGATGATGCATTGAGAATGCTTGAGGTTATGTGGAGCTCTTTGCCTCCAGCAAATCCTGAGGAAGAGCTGCAGCTTTACGAGCAGGAGTTCATGAAAAGTCCACCTGTACCGAGCCCTCGGCCGAAAGAAAATGCTTATACCAAAGTATGGCATGCCCTTAATACAAATTACCCCATTGGATTTTTTTTATGCAAAACTTATTTTTAGATATGTGCACTAAGAAGAGGAGTTAACCACATAAGTTTAGAAGAGACACCAAGAAAGCCTTTGGTGAAGACAAGACCGTATACAAGTCTCGATGATACATCGATCAGAAAGCTTCAGGAAGTTAGTCCCAAGGCACCGAGGATCGTTAGGAATCTTAATGAATTTTTCTCCTTGGAAAAAACCAAGGATAAACCAAAAGAAAAGGTCTCGCCTGATGATTCTACCGAATATTACCCTATGACAATCTCTTTAACAAGGTGATATAATTTGTTCATATTTAATATGCTATAGTATTTTTATGTATATTGTTCTTTAACTTTTTTATTTTCCTTTGAAGGATTTTCTTTAAAATAGGGTTAGTCCAAGAGACACATGGTTTTTATGCAGGTTAATTCATTTCACATTTTTCATCTACATTTTGGGCCATTTTTTCTTTTTCTTCCATCATCAGGAAACCCTAACAAGAATTACACATATTATACATTACAGTATTAGTAATTAATATAATTTACATTTTTATTTTTATTTTATGGTTAAAACATCAACATTAATATTATGCTATATAATAATAACTTCCTTACAGAAAATACGCAATGGGATGACAGGCGAGACTGCTAGGTAAGTAATGTTGATGTTTTAACTATAAAATAAAAATAAAAATGTAAATGGTATTAATTACTAATATTATAATGTTTGCTAATTTACTGTACTTCTTGTTAGGATTTCCTGATGATGTAGCCAGAAATGTAGATGAAAAAATGTGAAATAAATTAACCTGTATAAAAACCACGTGACTCTTGGACTAACCGAATTAAAAAAGAAAATCCTTTTTAGGAAAATAAGGAGGTGAAAAATATACATAATAAATAATCTGCAGACCTGAAATCTTACAGAAGTATAAATATAGTTGTTTTTTTTTTTTTAAACGAGGATGTGACGAAAAAAGTTTCTATATTAAATAACAAATAAACTATTGTGAAATCTTGTTGGTTGGTTCGCGAGGATCTTCAAATATTATTAAATTTATTAAATATGAATGCAATAGACAACAGACATGTACAGCATTAGAATTTGGATGTTAGGATAAGATTAAAAAACAAAAAAGTGGTTACGAAAGGCAACAAGATCGCAGTGCTTGATGCTTAATTCAGTCCAGCTGCTCAATTCCTTAGTGAGTTTTTTTTTTTTTTTTTTAAGAAAATTCAGCCTCCAGGGGCTAATCATCCTTTAGACATATTATATAACTAACCTTTGAGGGTCAGTGTGGTACTCAATATTCCACCATCGACCCTCTCACATCACACATTCACGCTAATAAATGCATTCACTCTCAACACAATCTTTACACATATTTTACAAATAACCTAATTGAGGGTTGATGTAGTACTCATTTTCCTCCATCTGCCCTCTCACACGTTCATAATAAATGTATTCAGTCTCACTATACACAAACAAACACAAGTCGAGATATCTATAAAATACATATATAAATATATATAGAAAATCAGTGTTTACTCTAATTATTAGAACAGGGGACCCAAATACTCACTGTCATGCTCAAACACAATTTTTGGGGAGCCCAGATATAGTATGAAGTGGACATACACTTTCCCTTATATGGCGCACAGCACATCCTCACCCGTCCTAGAGCTGCTTGTGAAGACAAACCAAAAACCAGCATACCTCGATCTAAGTTCCAAGAACCTAGCTTGGTAAAGGTATGATGGAGCAGATGACTTAGTTAACACAGTGAGATCATCCTGACGAGTATGGCCGTAAGGACCTAGGGCAAAATTATCCATTTACCCAGCTTGAGTACCATTCCCATGTACGTCCTCCTTAAGGTTTTGCCAAAGCATATTCCCAGGTGTTTAATGTTGCTTATATATTCTGCTGTACTGGCATATAAGAATCGCACCCAAGAGCTGATGTCCCCGCCGCAAAGCTCGGGGCTGCTCTCTGATGTTCGGGTGGCGGCACTATCAGCTTTTTTGTAATGAATGTTTTTCCTTAAGGAAGTGAGCCATTGTTCATAAATAGTCTGAAATTGCCTCATCAAGCATTATCCATTTTATATTTTTGTTTTGTATAAACAAAACTTTCTTCGTATTAACTGGTGTCTCCTTTTAAACCTCGTTTGTTAATATTGTGGGACAAGTCTACTTATCATTTATAATTTAATAAATAAATAATTAAGACGAATTATTAACTGACAGAATTGGTGTTGTGTTCCACATGTTATTGTCCTGTGTATTTCAATTCTTCTCCTAGGATTCAGGATTACCTAGACAATAAAGAAAGAACTGAAGAAGTTGTTGATAGTACATTGGGTCTGAATGGTGTATGATTTCAAATGTATAACTAAGATAATGTAGTGTTTTAAACAAAAAACAAATTTACAATTGGTGATTTAAAAATCCAAAAATAAATCTAACTAAGCAAATTTTATTTATTTTTTTACTATCTTGCTTAAAGGGAATTGAGATTAGACCTGGAAAACCTTGATAGACACGTATTTGGCAATGATTCAAAGACCGAGGATGTTTTTGTTTGGGAAAATCCTTTAAGGAATGAAATGTCACCCGATGAAATTGAAGTTAGTGTGACGCAGAGTGAAGCAAAACCAAAATCACCTACAAACTGTAAATATAATTGTAATTAATACTAAAAACTATTAAATCAATAATAAATTTGATTTAATAAAAGGTGGGAACGAAGCGAAGTCTAGCCTCTTGGAAAGACGAAGGGTAACATTAGAAGAGATACCGACATCAAATGGAAAATTAGAAACTAGCCAGAATGAGAAAGCAGAACCGAGGCAGCTTTGCGGTCCGCTACCTTCTCCCAGGGAGTTCGGCGATGGAAACCCATTTTTAATGTTCCTCTGCATCACCGTTCTGACACAGCACAGGGAGCCGATCATGCACCAGGGCATGGACTACAATGAGATGGCCATGCACTTCGACCGGATGGTAAGGAAGCACGACGTCACCAAGGTACTCAATCAAGCCAGGCTCATGTACGAGTCTTATCTCAAACTCTATGATTTTTCAACAAAGAAATCAAATGATACATTGAAAGTTTGACAGTTTGGAGACAACTATTGAATTCGAGAGTATTTTTAACGATCAAGACTGATCCCTGTTTTATTCCCTACAATTCCTGACTTATTTAATAAGCTGCTGTATTACATTCCTCACAAGCTTTGTTTAGAGTGAATGAAGCTTTTGAGAAAACCTTGCTGGAAATTAAATTATTTTAAAATTTTAATTCTGCAAATCTTATCTACACGAGCATATAGATTATTCCAAAGAATGTAAATTTAAGGACATTTAAAGATACACATCTTTTACTATTTTTATGAGTTACTAAAAAAAAGTATTGGTTGAAATCTATTGGTTGTAGTTGTATGTGTACATTATATTTGATATGAAAAGTAAATACTGCAAATTTTATATGGTTTAGTGTTTTATTAGTGAATATAAAATTTTAAAAAAAAATCCTTAAAAGTGATATGAGTCAACACCACGGGATATTTTTTTGTAATGAATGTAAGTTTTAGAAATGAAATGTGATAATTAGAATACTTTTATTCATTTATAATTTTAGTTGATACTTAATTTAAGAATATATATATATCAATGCAATAAATATTATACATGTTTATAATTACTGAACGATTTGATTTATATATTTAAACTTCAAAGCATTTGCTTTTTGAGAATTATTAAGCATTTTGTTCATTTTAATAGGAAGTGTATGTAGTGAAACTTCCATTAATGGACACTCTTGGGGAATGAAATATTATGTGGCTTAGAGAGGGTGTGTATATTATGTCAGCTTTCTGGAGAAAATTGAAAAAAATGTTTAGTATTACAAGACAGGCTATAAACAATAAATTAATTCCCCATTCCACTGGATGTACATCTATCCCTTCCTTCTGCAAATTCTCGGAGAAAAATTTCCTGGCTGACATACATTTGCAAAAGTGAAGCATTACATGTTTAAGTGATTCCTTTACTCATCACACCTCACGATTGGGATGTTTTCCTGCCAATCTTATCAAGGTTCGCAACACAGATGCTGTGGTTATTCTTACCATCCTCTTCGCAGTCACACATTTAATTTTTCTTGAATTTTACATATTAATTTTTTCTTTAAATGTCAAATACACGCGGGGAGGCATATTTAATATTGTGGGTAGATGAATTAACTCATAAATGTCACAACAAATAAACTGTATTAAACGTGAAACATTGTTTAGTAATTTCATTTTTAGTCGCAAAATGATCGTTACTTCTCTCTGATCCAGGGATGAAAGTGACGATTTAAATGATAGCAGGAGTAAACCAATGCATTGTGGCCATCAGCCAAAATGTTATCTTGTCGAAATTCAAAGTCAAGCTGATGAAGTACATTTGCAAAGTGGCAAAATCAAAGAATTAGAGTCGAAGGACGATACATGCAAAACACATTGGGGAACTGGTATTCTCACAAAAATTTCATCCCACTTTTGGGAGAGTTTTAGAGTCAGATATACATATGTCAAAAAAGCAGTCTGCGTTCATTAATGGCAGGTTTCACTTCATTTTTTATTTTAACACTCGCATCGCTATTGGTAAGAAATAACATGGTCAGCCATAGTGGGTCTTTTTAGACCCAATTTTTTTGAACTGAAAAACTACAGTACAGGTTTTTTTATAACGTTTATTATTTAGTATGTACATAAGCGAATTATAAACAGAAATTTTCATTTGTATGCTAAAATTGTACATATATAATTTTACATTTTATAAAAAATTTCTTGTGTAGGTATGATGAAATTTAATTATTTTATGAAATTTATTTTACATTATTACCTAAATATTACGTTATACTTTCTTGTTTTTTGGTTGACATACAATTTGTTCGCATTTATTACATCTGGTATATATTGTTGCCAGATCAAAGACATCGACCATCAGGAAGAACATTTTGTTCTTCTTCCTGCCTCTGAAACTATATCATCCGCACAAGTAAAAACAGAGTTAGCATCCATTTAGATCCCTTTCATACAGAAACTGTACAAACTAAAATGTGAGAGCTTTGAAGGAACTTGAAGGGTGCAAGTAGTAGGACAAACCCTTGTTCCACCTGAGTAGTATTAACAATTGTATTTAGAAAAAAAAAATTGGGCTGCAATTGTGGATCTAAATAAACCCAAGTATCTTTTTATTTTTAAAGAAAATTATGTTAAAAGGTCAGACCTAATAGAAGAATGCATTGGAGGGTAGATAAAAATAAATAAAAAATAGACGGCACAAGAAAAGAAAAGAAAAATCACTGGGTTTTTCAACTCTCGATGGCCGGGCGAGTGTTACTGTGAAGTCACCAGAAGTCAGAATTTGTCCGTTAAAGTAAAGTGTCCGCTTTTTAGAGATACCATTAAGTGAAGTTTCACTGTATAATGAAAATAAATGGTCACATTCCAGATTTTATGATGATACCTTTATTTATTTAGTATAAAAGTTTATTGAAATAAATTTTGTAATTGCTTTTATGATTTGACATGTTATGTTATTATGTCGGTGAATAATTTACTATTATTATTCAGAAATCGTGAGATGCGGTCTGGTGTGATGTAGGTTTCAGAAAAACATTTTCTTTATCGTCTTTATTGAGGTCATCTTCAGGGCCTGGGATTTACAAACATTGTTTACATTTAACAAATACAACCTGCCATTCTTGCGTGTCATGTTGAGAGTGCCAGTGTGATATTGCTGTTTTATATACAACACGACATGCAAGAATGGCACAATTACACAGAAGACAAACACTTTGAGCGAGTAGAAATACTTTGATTGAATTTAAAAAAAATATATATTTTGCATTGTATAAATTCACTTTTCTCATCCTACATGTATTTATTAAATGTAAACAATGTTTGTAAATCCCAGGCCCTGAAGATGATCTCAATAAAGATCGAAACATTGGCACGATAAAGAAAATGTTTTTCTGAAACCTACATCACACCAGACCGCATCTCACGATTTCTGAATAATTATCGATTAATGGTCACTAATCACCACACATTTACTATTATGTTTATATCAATGCTTCAATCATTCTTTTTAAATTATTTGTAACAGGATGTTTTTAATAGTTGAAAACAATGGTTCTCACAAACTGTGAGGATGTTTTTAAAGTGAAATTTACATGGTAAAATGACCTTTTTTGGGTTGTCGTAACTTTAGGGTCCTTGTACCATTCTTTTTATGCAAGCAAAACCAAAATTTTATCAGACTTATGTTGCTTTACTAATCCTGAGGACAGAAAAGAAAAAATAATAGAATTTGCAAAAACCAAATGCTATGAAGTACATAAGTTCCTTGTTTTTATATGTGATGTTTCATGTTTTTAACATGTGGGGTGTTGCAAGTATATTTACATGTTTTCCCATAGAATTGAATTATTAGCTATCCCAATTATAACAATGTTTCATTGCTGCACAATTGTTAAAATTAATTAATTTAAAAAATTGTTAATTTTTATGGTGTTCATTAAAAAAAAAGTATTACTATACTTCTTGATCTGATGTACATAAAAATAAATTGAACATATCATCGCTTTTAAAACATTTTTTCAAACGAACTTGTACTTCAGCTGTTTACACTAATTTTTATAGAATATCACAAAATTAGTTTGTCAATTTTTGGCATCTCACTAAATAAAAAAATTACGCAGTGCCTGAAAATTGTTTTGAAGCGATTAAAAAATTATTACAATTATTTTGTACACAGCTTGAAGAATATTTGACAATAGCCTGTCAATTTATTAAAACAAAAAACTTTTTTGATTATGTGATTACTTATTCTTAATCATTCCATGTTAAAGGTGTTATTAATTGTCAACATGTCACATTGATTATATTGTATTTTTTAAATTTTATATAATAAACTATTTTTATTTGTTGTAAACTGTGGAAGGAATATTAAATACATTAAATTTGTAAACAGTTTTTTCTCTTTTTAATTTTTAAAATAGTATGGTGGTATGCAGATTTTAAATTAAGTTAAAATATATTTGACATGAGACAATCTCTGATGTATGTACTGTGATATGTTCAGACAGTTTTTTTCGAAAAACCTTTTATCATAATTTGTATTTAAAAGAAAGAAAAAAATATACAAAAGATAAGCTGATTTTAAATTAAATAATTAATTTGAGTTTACAAATTTTGTCTTAAAAAGGGGCGAAAATTTGAAGCTATACTACTAAAAATAAACAAAATTACATTTAAACAAAAATCAACAAATGTAAAGTTACTTAAATCAAACAGTGGATGGATAATTAACTATACTTAATACACTTTAGGAAATAAGGCAAAAGTTTTTGCAATCTTAACAATTACAAAGTTTTTAATAAACATCCTATGCTGCATCATGACATAACAAAAGCTTAAATGCCTTGAAAATAAACACAACAAATCCTCTGCCAATGATTGAAGTTATGAGTTGATTGGAGCATTTAACAATAAAACTTCTCACATTTTTTCTTTATTTTTTTAACCTTATTTTTATAATATAATTAATAAATAATCACAATAGCCACTTATTTATGGAGAAAACTAAGCACTGGGGAATAATATCCCGATAAATTATTTACATTGGTAAAAAGAGAAACAATATTTTTTTTATTTTTTTTTTGTAGTAAAATTCATCAATTTGAACACATTACACATAGTTATCTGACAAAGTTCATTATATTTATCAATGTTATTATTGTAAGCTATAATTTTATAATGGGGGGGCTTAAAAAATTAAATAAAACCTCCTTTGTTCATATTTTTTGCATACAAAAAAGGGGGAAATACATTTCTAATAATGCAAAGGCAGTTTTTAAAGACATTTATTTGAATTTTTTATGTTAGAATTTAATGTTTACGGGTGCAGTTATGCAAGAAACGAATCTGAAGGCTATTAGTTGGGTTATTAAGTTGGTGAAGGTGTTTCAGGTGGTTCGGGCGAAGGAGGTTTTTTATTCTTTTTTTTCATCTCGACGTGGCCAAAGCAGTTTTCGCATTCGCCCTCGTCCTCGGAGGAACTCTCTCCAAACACCCTCGGCTTTTCATATATGCAGCAGCCTAAGAAATAACCGATGTTAGAACTGGAAGACAAACGTTTAAAAACTTTAATACATTTTGACTTTTTCCGGTTGAGGTGTTCATTATCGACTGTCTCTGATGTCCACTTGACCTGTTTGTCAGTCTTCGGCTTTTTCAGCGTAACTTTGATTGTCCTGACATCCTAACAAGACAAAGAAACACAACTTAAAAAGTCTAATTAAATAATTACAAACAATATTTGGAAATGTTAAATATTGAGACATAAACTGCTAAAATGTGGTTATTTTTTATTTTATTCAGCACAAATTATCCAAAATTATATTACTCTTTTAGTACAAATTAGTATAATAGTACTAATGCAATTTTTACACAATTTTTAACAGTATGATCTGAGAAAATAATTTATACTGACAACAATTAAACAATTCTACTAATAGCATAAGTCAAAATACATAGAATTTATAGAATATTAATCTGTTTCTGATTATTTCGATATTTTTGTTCAGATTGATCCAGTCAGGTAGGAGGTAATTTTGTCAGCTCCTCCTGTTCTTTCTTCAGCCTGGTCAACAAATTTCATCTTACATGCAAAACTAGTAAGAATATGCAGAACAGAATGATTTGAGATAAATCATGCTACAGGTTTATTATATTTTACATGGCAATCTTTATATCTATGATATGTCTATCATTCATTATGTGCTTAAAAACCATTTTAAGCAGAATGATGACTATATTTTTGTGGTAGGTACGAACAGACTCTGAATTCGCATTTAAAAGAACTTTTTTAAATTATATATTTTTAAGTTGGTAAGAAATAAGTCTGTCTTCAACGTATTACAAAAGTATATTTAAAAAAAATAGTTTCAGGAAATTTGATTAATTTGAGATTAAAACAAAACAAAAACTAGTCAAAAAATATTTAATTATAACTTTTAACTATGACAATACAACAGATTAATAATAATAATTTTTATTCCTTGTAAGAATAAATTATTGTATGACATTTTCATTATAAAGATTATCGATGTACGAATTGGACATTTTTAGCTCTTCAGTTAATATTTCTCTTGTGTGTTGCCCTTTGTCAGGAGGTGGATAACGGACCGATAGGCAAGAGTCGCTGAATTCGACGGGAGGCCCAACCATGCGGAATTTTGTCCCGTTGGCCAGTACTTTTTCGGTGACCAAGCCAATCTCCTTTATATGAGGATCTTCGAACACCTGGTTAAATCACAGCGTTTAGTAATTGGCTCCAATAAATTTTCATATGGAATTATCTTACTTGTTTCATTGTGTTCACCGGTCCAAACGGCAACGGCGCACCGTCGAGTAATTTAAGAACTTCCTCATTGGTATGTTTTAAGAAAATTGGATCTAGGATGGCTGACAATTCATCTCGATTCTTTACACGCTGGGCATTCGTTTTAAATTTTTCATCTTTATGCAGATCAATACTGAATCTCTCGCATAAGGTTTTAAACTGTGAATCGTTACCGGTGGTTATAGTGATATATCCGTCACAAGTCTTAAAGCTCTGAAATACAACTATGCTCTCATGCTCTGTCCCCCATCTGACCGCTTCTTTTCCTGCGTTTAAATAATTGCTACCGATATTGATCAGGCAAGCGACTTGCGTTGATAGAAGGTTGCAATCGACTTTTTGTCCCTTTCCTGTTTTCGCACGTTGTAAAAGTGCTGCTAGGATGGCACCATGGGCATAAAGCCCTGTCGATAAGTCTGTAATAGCGACGCCAGTTTTACAAGGATCACCACCTTTCGGCCCTGTAATGTGGAACAACCCTCCAACCGATGCTGCTACTATGTCATAACCCATTCTTTCTTTATAAGGCCCTCTTGGGCCGAATCCAGTTATCGAACAGTAAACAATGTGAGGAGCGGTCTTATTTATCGCTTCATAACCGAGTCCGATTGAATCTAATTTCCCAGGGACAAAGTTTTCAACGAGAACATCACATTTTTCTGCGAGCTTGTGTATAATCTCAACGCCTTTCTTCGATTTAAAATTAACGCAGATGCTTTTTTTGTTCCTGTTCAAGGCACCGAAATAGCACGTCATTTCATCTTTATTGTAATTGACGTGTGGCGGCCAAAGCCTCGTTTCATCTCCGACACCAGGCACTTCGACTTTGAAAACCTCGGCGCCCAAATCACCGAGCAGCATCGTGCAAAACGGCCCAGCTACAATTCTCGACAAATCCAACACTTTGATGTGGTCCAAAGGAGAGTTTGTCGAATAGAGACGACGCTTCAAATATTGAACGGCTTTCGTTTGCCGGTAGAGAACCATTGTGCTTGTCCAGTCTACAAATTTAATTAAGAAACCAAATATATTTTAAATCTACTTACTTCACTTCCGTTCCCGTCGACTTGATCGACGGTTAGTGTCTGCGTTTGTGCATTGTCGGATTCGACCACTCTTTCAGCCATAAATAAGTCCTATTCTCAAACACGTCCTTTTAATCTAAAACAATAAATCGAGATGAAAAATATCTTACGTTATCTCAGGGTAAACACGAAGGCCAAGGCGTGGGTAAACTCAATTTACCAATTAAAAACTAGTGGAAGATTTCCTACTAAAAGGATAAACTGTCCCCCTTTTGGTAGAACCCTCGCGAAGACCTACACCATCACTTCAAACTCTTTTTCAGACTTAAATTTCCAACAAGCCGATGATTGTGGGAACTTGTATCTCGCTTTAAAATGTAAATACAAATGAAAAACGGATTAACAGACTACAAAGTTTTGTGTGGAAACAAAAAAAAATTATAAAAACTAAAGGTTTTAGAACGCTGACGAGTTGCAGTTGCTGGACAGGTTTCAATCAGTGATGTCACTCGAGGGGTTGGCACTAGACATTTATTTATTTTTTTTTAAAATTATATTATGTTTTAATTAGTTCTATTGTTGAACCAGATCAGTTATTCAGTGATTTATAATTGTATATAAAGTATGGTTGAGATTAAAAGATTAGTGTCATGAGAAGGACTGGAACACACGACCTTCGGCTCAATATGCTGCTGCTCTAACCATTCAAGCTATCGTTAGGCCAGATTGACAGAAAAGCTCTCGTATCAAGAGCACTGTCAATGTGGCCCTCGGAGTTTCTGAATCGTAGAAGAAGGGGTGGGAATAGGTCATGCGAGGCTGACACACCGGCACCTACTTACGGGGGCCAAAGCCCGCATGCAGAGTTGCTCAATGTGTACCACCTTATTGAAGCAATTCCTTGACTCCATACAGAGAGCCTTTTCCTGTAGGAAAAGGAATGCCATCCGATATGAGAATTGTGCCCGGCAGTGTGTATTTAGGTTCCCTCTTCCAATTCTTGGAGGAAATGGGGTTGTTCATGTTCTATTGTATGTAGTAATAACAGTTGTGTATATCTAGCTTGTGTGAATGTATTTATTAGAGTGAATTTACTTATTAGCTGAATGTGAGGTGTGAGAGGGTCGATGGCCAATATTGCATACCCATCGACCCTCAAGTTAAGAAGAAAAATAACTTTATTCTGGGACTGGTGCCCCCTAAGAATAATATACATGAAATAAATAAAGTTCCTTCTATGAAATAAAACTCTTGGAATAATATATACAGGTAAGGCAAGCCATAAGAAAAAATAACCAGAATATTAAACAAAAATATCAAATATTAACATAAAGTCTCTGGAGAGAGAGGTGATTATACAGATGGGATTTAAAGGAGGAAAAGCAGGTGGTGAGTTATATGACTAAAGAGTGATGGAGGTATATCGAGTACTCCACCACCCAATTCAATGTATGTAAGTAGGAGTCAACGTATTTAAGAATGAACATGAGTACGAAAGGGCTTGGAACTTCATGCGCTGGGTGCTGAATTGACCTGTGTTTACAGCCCCTCCCCTGAAGTCCAACCTGGAGGGATAAGATTGCCCTCGGACTGCCAAAAGATCGGTGACAGTCGAGGCCTGCCAGTAATTTATTGTTAATTACAAAGAACTGGAATTGCATGTGGACTATAAGAAGAGAATGGGCTCAACACAGGTACGTTTGTATGTCTGTGTGGATTTGAGCCTATATAAATTTAAAGCTAACAATACTTAATGAGATGAACAATACTGTAAACAATCTAAAGAAAAATTAAAATATAAAATTAAACGTTTTGAAATATGTAAAGTAGGAAAAACATCAGTCACCAGGCAGTTTATTAGATATTCTTTTAATTCTGTATATTGGATTATGATAAGTATAATCAATGAATGAAGAAAGAATTTAGATTTTTTAAGTTATAGCAGGGTATTATTAATTTTTGAAAGTAATCCTGGATGATCTATTAAATTCTGTAATCATTAGTTCAAGAAAATAACGTTGTGTTTATCTCTTCTAGAAACTAGTTTCTAAATTGCAAAAGGCTTTGGTCTAGCCATCATTGCTATCATTTCTGATCAGTTTGCCGCATACTTCAGTAGTGTTTATAGAAGTAGTAATAATGCCAAGTGTGTCAAAACTGTTTAGGGATGGTTAGGGTCAAGACAAAACTGTTCGAAAGGAAACTCAAATTCATCTAACACCAAAATTACATGGATAAAAAAGTATTATAAGCTGGATGGTGGTTTTATGGCAGGAATGAGTTAAAACCAGAAATTTTCATCGGACATAAAACACCACTTTTTAAACTTATTATACGCTTATATTTCATATGAATTTTCCTGTACAACTTTTTTCAATTTTTTTATTAATGTTAAATATATTTCTGAAAATACAGAAACAGTAGATTTGTTGTTCTTAATTAATATAATACAATAGAAATTAAGGGATCAACTCCCCTAATATATATATATAGGTATATATATATTTATATAAATATATTTAAATAATAAGAATTCCAATAATCACAAAATAACATACAACATATAAAATTTTAAAATAAAATAACTTTTTATGCATCATTTTTCCTTATTTGTTCTTGTACATATATAATCTTTTTGTAAATATTTGCAATACCTTGTAGTTAAATCTTTAATTAACTGCAGATTGATTTTGGTCATTTACAAATTAATTGTCAATAAACATAACACAGGGTTTAAATTTTGCAGGCAGATCACGGCCGTTGGATTATCTATAATGGTGAAAGTGCCCAAATTAATTGCCTGAGTGAAATTATTTTTCTTATATTATTAAATACATTTCTTTATAAATTGGCTTAATATTTTTTTTTAAATCATTCATTCAAGATTGTAAAACTTGTAACACACAAATGTAATCCACTCATTTATAAATCAGTACACTCTTACAGTACTCTGTAAAAGAAAAATGATTAAACATTGCAAAAAGATTTTTTAAACATAATTGCAGCAGTATTCAATTTTAAGCTAAATTCATTTAAACAACTACTACACAGTCAACAGAAAAATTGAATTTTTTTTTTTTTAATGTTTAACATTCTGACTTTACCAAGTTATTATTTATTTCTATCATTTACTTTTTCAAATTATATTATTTTGGTTTTATTATGTTTTCTCTTAATTTACATGTAGAGAAACACAAATGAACTGGAGATTGCTTTTTTTTTTCTTTTAAAACGCACAAGTTTTTACCCTACAACACTTTACATGTACAAAAATGGAATGAATTGATTTTTATTAAAAATTTTTGCCAAATAATATGATTAGTAAAATAAAAAAAATATATTTATTTTCTGTTCATTTACTTTCCCCCTTTTTTTTTTGCTTGTGTTTATTATATTATTTTCTTTTTATGTGTTTTAAGAAAAAGTGGAATAGTACTGTTTAAATATAGTGCCCAAATCACCAACACAACCCTCTTTGTTTTTTAGTTTCATCGCAACTGAAGCCCTGATCGAAAAATGAAGGCTTTTTTGTACACTACCATCCAAGAATATTGTCCATCTGAAAAATACGATGACAGCATATTTGTAATTAACGTTAAACATTGGTTTTGGATTTTTTTTTTTTTAATTTATTACCGAAGCTTTGTGATATTGACTATTTTCAGTGTAAGTAATCACTTGCAACACGATGATGAGGTTTTGGCTGTCGTCTCTGTCTCTGCCAATCTACGTCCTTGAGAAGCTGCGTTTCCAGCGTTTTGGTCACTTTTCGGGAGTTTCTTTGCTGAAATTACAAATATTACGCTAATTAATTAATTATAGTATAATCACTGAATTTGTATTACTTTTTACATGAATAAATATATAACACAAAAATAAGTCAAATAAGCTGGGCATAAAATTAAAAAATTGTTTTGCATTTAAATAGATTGATTCAGATGGAAATCAAAATCATTACCACATCGAAGAAAAACATGTTGACACCTCTCTATAACGAGCAAAAAATAAGTTTTTTGTCCATTATTAAGAGATTCCCGGTCAGGAAGGGTTTAATTTTTTTAAATCAATATAATAGTAATAATAATAAGTTCACTGATTTCGTGGTCCGCTTGACCAATTAATATATTACAATTAATTAAGGTTTTAAGTTTTTATCTCAACTTAAAACCTTAATTAACTGTAAATAATAATAAGGTGACAATCCTAATTTCCATCAATCAGAGTCAACCATGTTAGAGCAGAGGGGCTTCTTTGTAAAAGAGAAGCTTTAGCAAAGTAATTTCTAGAAAAAATAAGGGGGAAAAGAGCCGTCAAATGCATGAACAATTTATTCCTCCTAGAACAAAATGAGAAGTGGATAAACTCTAGAGGTGCAAAAAGAACCCTCAAAACCAGCAAACTATAGAGAGAGAGAGAGAGAGAGAGAGAGAGAGAGCTAAATTCAGAGGAGTGATAGGACTACTGGTCACTGGCATCTAAACATCTACATGAAATGGGTTTTTCAATGACGACCCCATTGTAGGTTATCCAATGAGAAGGGGGAGAGCTACTCATGTCATCTTCATGAATGGAATGGTAGCAACAACAATCAATGACCTAATAATTCTGAGAGGGAAGGATTGAGCCAATTGAATTGAATTAAGAAAAAAACAAGGCTGTAGTGCTTGGGAGACACAAACCTCCTACTTCCTAGATTTTCATCTTCATCACCCCCACGAAAGAGAAGCTTTGAAAATGTACCTATGTTATTGAAAAAATATATTACAATAACAAGTTCAGACAAACAAGGAACAGGATGTGAGGGCGAATGTTACTTATGGAAAAAAAAAGTAGCACTTAATAAAAAAGGGCAAAGAAATGAATTTCCTAATAGATGAATCAAACATTAAATTTAAACATAACTGTTATTATTTCTCAGGAAAGAATTGCATATCTAGCCTACCTTCCTAAAATGTTTTACCCCATATAGAGGGGTGAACTATTCTAACTGGGGCTGATGGCAGTGTCCGCGACCAGTATGAAAGGGTTAAAATGTAGAAAAATTAATCTTTTTTGCCAGGGATGCAAAACTTGTCTGTTAAGAGAGGTTGCTATAGAGGGGTTTCACTTAATATCGTTTTTTTCACTTAATATCATTTCTTCTTAAATGTAAAACATTAAAATTAAACCAATTTCTTTATACATTTGGTGTGAGCGAAGTTCAATTAATATTTAGACTATCAAACTACACATTCTTACTATTTGGACTATCATTCTATTTACTCAACTGAACTAAAAACTATGCGAATTTTCAATTTGAAATTTAGCCCTGGAATAATTGAATGTAATATAATTCGACTTATACCTATCGCTAAGAAAATTTCATTGACGTGCATTGCTGTTTTTGCTGATGTTTCCATAAAAAGCAGCCCGTTCTCTTCTGCATAGGCCTGAGCCTCTTCCAACTCGACACTGCGCTTGTTTGCAAGGTCAGACTTATTCCCTGCTAATGCTATAACTATGTTTGGTGAAGCTTGTCTTTGTAGTTCCTTGACCCACGTTTTCGCTCTGCCAAATGTGTCCTAAAATAAAAACATTAAAATCACTTTTCAAAACAGGATATTTAAAAAAAATTACCTGGTTTGTGACATCATAAACTACTATTGCTGCCTGAGCACCTCTGTAGTACATAGGTGCAAGGCTGTGATACCTTTCCTGCCCTGCCGTGTCCCATATTTCAAACTTGACAGTCATATCATCAAGGCAGACTGTCTGCGTTAGAAAAGCGGCTGAAAAAAAAATTATTACACTTCCATTTTTTTATTAATTATTTTTATGCGTTAACATACCCCCGATTGTGCTTTCTTGAAATTCATGGAATTGCCCTTTGACAAACCTAAGGACTAAACTGGATTTACCCACAGCTGATTCTCCTAACAGAACTAATTTGAACTGACAAATTTTTGTTTGAGCAGTTCCATTTGGACGCTGAGGTCCACTCCTGCTCGCCATGTTTGAACGCTGAAACATTAAACAAAACAAAAACTTACATAATTTGTAATAAATGTAAACACATAAGCACTAATTTAAACAATATATATTTTCTTTTATATAATCACATTTATAGAATATTTTTTACCTTGGAAAAAAACATAATTTTTACTTTTAACTGCGATCTGAATTAAGTAATTTGTTACCAAGAAAATCAGTAACAGAAACGCCCACTCTTGAAAAACTGCAAGTCAATTGTGTAAAACTCAGTGCAACAAATTACACGTACGATGTTAATAATTACAGTCAATGAGGTACAATTGCAAACTGAATTAGTTGAAGCCACCCACCTTGTACTCTTCCGAGAAAGGACTGACTTCCGAACAGAATTCCCGACAGATTTGAAATGACGATTGATAATAAGATAAGTTGTACAAAATTTCAAAGGCTTGTGTTTAGTATTTGCAGTATAAACAGTTTACATTCTAGAATACAAATCGATGATAATAAAATTGAATTGATTTTTTTTAAAACCCGATAGATATCAAAACTGATATCATGCGTAATTATTTTTTTTAACTAGGTTAATTTCTAGCCACATGCCACAGACTAATTTTTCAATCATACAACACTAAAAATTTCAACAAATAATTGAATATATCTTGACTAAGTTTAGTGTTTTCCCGCCCCTCTGCCCTATTACCACCCTTATTTGCAGCCATTCTCCTGATAAATTATATAAGATAAGCAATCTGCAATTACAAAGTATTATCTTGGCATTTTAGAAATCTTCGTTAGATAATAGGCACTCGTTTTGAAACAGAATAAGTAGATAATTTATAAGAAAATACTGAAACACGGCATTGTTTCAACGTTTACAAAAAAAGAAAACAAGATGCGTCTTGTTCATTTTTACAAAATGAATTTTAATTGAGAACAATACAGTTATGGGGGAAAACCGAGTTTTTGATAGTTTCAATGAACAACACGGTAAATCGTATATTTTTCTTGTGTATAGTTTATTGTATTAAAATAACAATAATAAATAACAAGTAGGGTGTGTGCAATTTAATCCATTCTTTCTTGAGTCAAGAGTAGTTTACAAAAAAAAAAATCATAATTAAGGACAATATATTCAGTGATTAAAAAAAAATTGATTACACCATCAAGATGTTTGAAGACATACCTCCTTAAAATAGCCTGATCTATGTTTAAATATTTTAAATGATTCCATTAAATTTAATCGTCTGATTGACAAAATTACCTCTTTTAATTGATTAATTTATGTAATGACCGGGATTCGAACCCACATCCTTCGGCTAGTGTACACTAACTTTTTCATTTCAACCAAGACCTTACATAAAAACATTAATTTTAAATACATTGACTGCTTTGAGCTAAACTCTGTGAAATAGAATATAAAAGGAGAGAACAAAAACCGCAGCTTGATCAGCCGGCTTTGTTAAGAAGAATATAATTTCTACCTTGCTATAAATGATTGGTTTAAATTCTATTTGCAATTTAAGATAAAGAAAATCGAAGTGAACATCTAAAATTTCAACCGCGTATTCAGATTAATCAAGATTAAGATATTCATCTTTAAAAATCATTAAAACATATTTCTTTACAAAAAGTTAATATTTTTATTTTTATCAGGATGAAAAAAAATTAGTGCTTCTTATTTATATTAAAAAAATAAAAATGATTAACAGAAGAGAAAAAAATCATTGGTTTAGCAGTTGTATTATTTTAGCATACTTTTTTATTTTATATATTTTTAACATTTACAACAAATACAACTACAAATATTTTATTAGGTAAATATTTTTGATTTATGCTGATTGTGTCGTTTGAGCCACTTGTTGCATTCACATTGAAACCTCATCATTAATCACTGAGAATGTCTCGGAACAACTTTTGCTTCAATTAATTTCGAGGATTTTCTGGTAGGGTTGGAAAAGATAATTATCGTACTGGTATATTATTTTGGATGTTTAGTGATAGATAAAACAATTTTTTGGCAAGTTTTGATGAGGTCATATACAAACTGGGTGTGTAGGTTTTTACGGATAACGAGATTTGAAACATAAAAAGGAGGTATTTAGAATTTGACGGAGAATTTTAAAATGACAACCTGACACCACATTGGAAATTAGAATACTTAGTTGAGCTCCACAACCGTATGGTTTGTGTTCCATAAACGCCCAGAGGTTTATGGTCTTATAAATTAAAAGTTGGTTTTCAATGTCTAATTTTGATCGTGAGTCAAGTATTATTATTAATCATTTATCATGTCAGGGTTCTTGTCTTTTCAGTTTCCAAGTCAGTCATTTATCCATGAAAAGTCTAAGATAACACACAAGGTCAGTGGTAGCCAATGGGGTTTCATTTACACTCACTACAGGACAGATATTTGTATTTTTAGTGTTAAATTATCGACCACTTTTTTACTCGCGGATAATCAAGACCATACCATGATCCATTTTATTCATAGACAGATACTTTTACAAAGGGTAAATTTTTTATCTGTATGCAGAAACAAACAATTTTTAAATAAACATTTGCAACCACCCCTAACGTAATGTGAACAATTTATACAGTAAAACTTCCATGTAACGTACACTCTTGGGGAATGAAATAATGTCCATTATTCAGAGGCGTCCACTTTTGGTATAAGAGTGAAAAAAGTTTATTATTTCAATATGGGCCACAATAGGGTTTACAAGATATTGACACCTTTGGAATACTGAGGATTTTTAGCATTTTGAGAGGGGTTTTTAAATTCACTAAGCATACTTTTGCATAAAAGAAAATTATATAATGCACTGCAATGCAAAATTCTCAGTTTGGTATTTACTCGTTAATTTTGCTGATGAGAAATGGTATTTGTGTTAGGTAAAAAACAACACACACAAAAAAGTACATTGTTTCAATTTTGTCCCTTAATTCTTGAAATATAGTCTACTATATAGTCATCCCTGATTGTTTGGGTATGCCTGTACATGCAAAATAACACATGTACCAACCACTAGTTCGAAGGCTTGGAAAATGTCTGACAGAATGGAACTGAAACCAGCACAAATAAGCAGATTGGATGATCTGGGACGGTTCATCATCTCACAGGAACCTTTCATCCTTGAAATACTTCACATCTTCTAAGAGCTATTTAAAAAAAAAATATTTTTTTTTAAATATGTATTTTGACAAAGGACAAAATAAAGCAACCTACAAATTAACACACTGATCGATTTTCCAAATGGGAAATAAAATGTCTAAGCACATATAAAATCAATGAGGCTGACCAAGTTGCCAGAATTTATCATTTGACAGTACATTTCTTGATATAGCTACTTTGAATGCACTTTTAAATAAATAGAAACATATTTTTCACAATTGGTGGAGGAGAACAAATGGGGGGGATATACTCCGCAGATTTAATGTAATTTTAGGATAGTTTGTACGGACTAAAAGCAAAAGAAAACATTAATTTTCGACAGAGTTCTTTCTTTTCAATAAATTTACTGATTATGATTTATTGATTATTATAGTAATTAAAGAAAAAACACCATCAATTCAGCTTTGTCATATTTAAATATTGTAGATTTATCCGTGCACTCTGCATAATAACACACATTCCAACCAGAGAAAATGGAAAAAAACACATATGGCAGATAAGCTGCAGTTTTATCATCACAGACTACACAAGAATACTATGTTCATGACATACTGCTTCATAATTTGTAAATGCGATTTGAAAATGTATACATGTACAAGCTTTCAAATGTAAAATTATACTATTTCTTATTCTGTAAAAGGAGACAAAAGCATAAGGCATAAGAGAGTATTTCCGTTTTTAATAAAAACTACTCATAAATTTGGTGAAAGAAAGTAGATTGTGTTAAGTTAAAAAAACTTAATTTTGTTCTTTAACTTTTGAGATAGTGAAGTAATTCATGGACGTAATGAAACTAATCATTGCTGATCACTTTGCTCTGCCTGTAAAAACCAAATAAATTATGAACTGACAACTAAAGATGCATAATGGCACAACATTTCTACCAGAAAACATGGAGAACAGAAAAATACTAGGATGATTGGGGACGACTAAACCTGCATGTATTATTTCAGAGAACTCATCGAGAAATATCATTCTTAAAACGACTGTTTTGTACAGCTGTATAAATAGGAGAAGGCATTCTCTAAGGCAAAGGAATTCTCAGCAGATGATTTTTTTTTTTTTTAAATAAACTTTAAGTAATGGAAAGAAAATAGATTGATCATCACTAATTACTTTGATCTGCCTGTACATACAAAATAACACACAAGAAATGACAAAATGTTGAAACGTCTATTAGGCAAAACGAATACAAATCATACTGCATGTCCATTATCTCAAAAAACAAATTGGACATTTCATTCTTAAAAAATAGATTTTCACAATAAAAAAACTAAATTATAACTATCTATTTTGTATTAGGTCAAACCGAAAAGAATAGGAAGATTCGGATGATCGGGGCCAATCGCACTTGGGGTTTTACATGTCCATTATCTCAAAGAACTAATTGGACCCTTTCATTCTTAAAAAATAGATATTCACAACAGGGAAAAAATTCTACTCCCCTAATGTAATGTAAAATTAAGACTATTTTGTACCGCTGTATAAATAGGAGAAGGTAGAAATTCTCAGTATTTTTTTTTTATTTTAATAAATTTGATGAAAGGTATAGAAAGTAGTGTGATTGTCACTGATCATTTGCTCTGCAAGATAATGAAACACGTTTGACAGGCAAAACCAACAAGAATGGAAAGACTTTTATGATCAGGGACGGTCATGCTGCATGACCATTATCTCAAAAAACTAAGTGGACCATTTCATTCCTAAAAAAATAGATATTCTCAATAGGGAAAAAATTCTTGTTTATCAAAGCAGATAAATCTGAGAATTTCTATAAAACAATTTTTGCTAATGGTTTCTGAGAAAAATTTAGGACCCTATATTCTACTCCACAAAAAAGAAACTTTCAAATTGTTTGCTTCATATGTACCACACATATAAAATTGCAACAAATGCATCTAATTTCGCTAATTTAGATCTTGGCTTTTTAATCTAATTTCGCTCGAGTTCAGTTTCTAAAACTTCATTTGCTTCTTCTATAGTGCTGTTCTTATATGTTTCATGATGTGGTGGTCAATAATCAATGAAAATACAATCTTCATCCTACCTTTCATAATATTACATTTTGCATATCCTGTTGGACCTGGCTCTTCTCTGAAAATATAATATTTTGCACTCTTTTAACTTTTTTAACTCTCTTAACATTTTGAGTGCACTCTTCCAGGTGTAGTACCCATTGCATTTTTCTTCTTCATTCCCATGCAGTTCCATCAATTGAAATATACTGATAATTTTTACTGATCTATTTATTTTGTTTTATTCTCTTCTTCAGAACTTGAAAGCAATCTCATTCTTTTTCATACACCACGTTTATTCACAATATTTTCTTTCCAAATAATATATCCACTTCAGTTATGTCATCAGTTCTTGAAAACTCTTCGCTTATGTTATTTATTTCTTATTTCTTCTAAGCATTTGGACACTTGATAGTTTTGAGACTTTTTTTCTGGGTAAACAATAACACTAGCGTAATGGTAATGAAATAACGCCCTAAAAAGCAAAATATAAACTAACTACCGACAATATTTAGTTTTTTACCATTTCATTCCACTAAAACGATACTTGCAATTGCAAATTGTACCCACTTTATTAAATTTCAATTCACAGATATTTTGAATTGCGCATACTATGCAACAGTCATTGCAGAAGTGGACAGCAAACTCATATAATACATAGAATATGAAATAGCATTAGAATTTTGTCTCCAATGCTCTTATTCAGTAAATATTTATCTTGGTGAAATGACCTATCGTGGTAAATAATGCTAGGCTACACGTGTTTATCAGATTTAACAAATAAAAATAAATGATGTACAATTAATTGTATATATTTAATTAAAAAATTAAGAAGTCAAATGGAAAAAGCGATATTTTATATGAAATTTCTAATCAAAACTTTACAACCAGTCATGGTGCATTTAGTATTAAATAAATTTTATGAAAGGTATACAAAGTAGCATGACTGTCATTGATCATTTGCTCTGTGAAATGATTTAATAAATAAAAGTAAATTATGTAGAATTAATTGCATGTAATTAATAGATAAAACTCATTAAGTCAAATGTGAAAAAGTGATACCATTTTATGAAAAATTTCTAATCAAAAGTTTACAACCGGCAACTGTACGTTTAATGTTAAATAAATTTGATGAATGTATAGAAAGTAGCGTGATTGTCATTGATCTTTCCTCTGCAAAAAGATGATTTAACAAATAAAAATAAATGATGCAGAATTAATTGCGCCTATTTAATAGAAAAAATCATGAAGTCAAATGTGAAAAGCAATGGCATTTAATGTGAATTTTCTACTCAAAGTTTACAACCTGTCATGGTATGAAGTTAAATATATATAAGTGGGAAGTTTATGGGCCAACAAACAGCTGAGGTCATCGCCAGCCCTCTTCGTGCTTTCCTTCTTTTTCTTTTCTTTCGCGCATATTTTGTTTTAAACTGCAGCCAGAAGTTAAATAAATTTGATGAAAGATATACAAAGTAGCATGATTGTCACTGATCATTTATTATGTAAAATTAATTGTATATATTTAATAGAAAAAATCATGGTCAAATGTGAAAAGCAAATGAAAATTTAGGAGAATTTTCTAAACAAAAGTTTTCAACCGGTCATGGTACGATTAGTGTTAAATAAATTTATGAACGTATGAAAGTAGCATGATCGCCACTGACCATTTGCTCTGTGAAATGATGATTTAACGAATAAAAATAAATGATGTAGAATTAATTGCAAATATTTAATAGAAAAAATTAGTAAGTCAAATGTGAAAAAGTGATAACATTTAAAATTCTCTAATGTAAAATTAAGACTGTTTTGTATGGCTGTATAAATAAGAGAAGGCTTTCTCTAAGGCAAAGGAATTCTCAGCAGATGATATTTTGAAAATAAACTTTATGTAATGGAAAGAAAGTAGATTGATTGTCACTTATCATTTTGCTCTTCCTGTACATACAAAATAACAGCAAAATGTTCAAACGCGCCTGTCAGGCAAAACCAATACGTTCATACTGCATGTCCATTACCTCAAAAAACTAATTGGACCATTTCATTCTTAAAATATAGAAAAATTTCACAATATAAAAAATAAATTAAAACTATTTATTTTGTTCAGCTTTATAATGCATAAATTTTGTATTAGGTAAAAAAAGTACACATTGGTACAACTTTCTATATTAACCGATTGAAATATTGTAGAATGATCAATGATAAAATACTGGTGGTACTACAAAATAAATAATGATAAAACACTGAAACGTGTTTGACAGGCCAAGGCGCTGAGAATAGGAAGATTCGGATAATCGGGGTCAATCACGCTTGGGGTTTTACATGTCCATTATCTCAAAGAACTAATTGGACCCTTCATTCTTAAAAAATAGATATTCACAACAGGGAAAAAATTCTACTCCCCTAATAATGAAAAATTAAGACTATTTTGTACTGGTGTATAAGTAGGAGAGGCAGGAATTCTCAGCAAATTTTTATATATATTTTTTTTAAATAATTTTAATGAAAGTAGTGTGATTATCACTTATCATTTGCTCTGCAAGAAGCTGCAACACGTTTGACAGGCAAAACCAACAGTTGTAGAAAGACCAGTATGATCAGGGACGATCGCGTTGCCAGTTATCTAACAAAACTCACCCGAACATGTCACCACTTTGAAATTCACCTTTATCTTTTATATTTTCTACGTTTAAAAAAACAAATTAACAAAATATAAAGTAAGCCACTTAAAGTCAATTTAAGACAATTTTTTGTTTGTATTGTAAGTAGAAAAATGCATAAATTATCAGCAGTTACTTTTTACAAATTTGATCTATCCTTTGGAGTAATTATAAACGGAAAATAAAAGAATATTGAAGAATAAAGTGTCTTGACATTGTGCATGGTAGATAATGTTTAAAGTATTTTTTTCCAGTTATGATCATAATCATTTGAGTAGATAGAAACACTCTGATGACTCACTTGAACCCATTAGAGGAATTCACCAATTTCAATGGGAATCGTCCAAAGAATCCAAGGCTGTTGGGAAAATTTCCGCAACGCTTGCTAAAAAGATGGACGTATCGAAGCGATAAGAAAAAATGAGAGAGAAAAATAGGAAAAAATTGAAAAATGCCCGATATTGAATAATAAACGTATTATAACCTTGAAACTACAAGAAAGAAAACAGGTATTTTTTTTTTGTTTTCTCCATTCTTGCAAAGCGGAAAAAAGATCGTAGTACAACCGAATAATTAGAAAAGCGGAAAACTTGAAGGGAAGTTAGAATTATGCGTTGAGAAACATCCCGTTACATAAATAAATTACATTTTTTAATCCCTCCCTTGCGGGAAGAACGCAGTCAAAGGGCAGAAAAAAATCGTAAACGGCAACAGGCAAAACGGACCGTTTCTGTTGTAAAAATCGTCTGAGAAAGTGTTGCCTTAAATGGGAACGTTCATCCGTCTCGCCGATTACCTGATCAAAAGAGTGTCTCTGATGAAAAAATCGTAATTAAATAATAACAATAACAAGAAGACGGGGCGAGGTTGTACCAGATCGGCTGGGAGGATGTTCTATTTAATAAAAAAAAAATAATAATAATCTGTACTCACTTGATTATCCGAATTGGTAGTGTTTGAAATAAAATAAAATTAAAACGGTAACGCTAAAACAGTTGTGGTGAATATCGGTAATTTCCAGGGCTCCTAGAAACTCGACAGAACTCAACAATTTCGCCGATGACAGCGCCTTACAACCTCCGCCCTTGAAACTACGATTTTACCCAAGGACCTGTTACCAACAAAAAGAAAATTTCAACAACAATAGTTTTAAATCAATTTCAATTAAATTACAAACCGTAAGCGTTTTTGTTTAAATGCGATGATTTTAATTGAGCTCGACAGAAACGAATTGATGAAAAGTAACAAAAATTATTATCGTCGTTACGCCAGTTACCACAATACAACAAACGATCCGCTCAAATTCAAACTGCGTTTCGATCAAACAGATCCCTAGCCATAAAAGTTACGTAAAATGTTATAACTAAAGCCCGGATTTGTATACAATTGCATATTCTTTATGCTAACACTAACATAGTGATCAGACATTTAAACGAATGCCCATAAGCTAATAGCTATGTCTTTGAATCTCTGATAATTGATAACTTTTTTTAATTTGGTATCAAAAGATTTTATATAGCCATAATAGTATTGAGTAACAAATTTACTTTTTAACATCACAAACTATACCTTAACATCACACAAAAAGTTGTTAATAATAAACTGGGGTTCCCAGAGTCAGCAAATGTATTAATCAGGGTGTGATAGCTGATGACTGGTGAGTCCTATTTCATCAAGGAAACTAGTAGGCCTGGTTTCAGTGGTTGAATTTCTTCTAAAGACACATTGTACATTTCACAATACTTCCTGCGGGCAAGTATGGCACCACAGTTTGTTAGTAGGTGTGTTGGTGTGGTACTGCGTTTTTGCAGAATCTGCACATGCCATGTTGGGTTATACCATTCTTCATCAGATGCCCACTCAGTCTGCAATGTCTGTCAAGAAACCTGTCAGGATTTTGCGTTTTTTCTTGCTTCCTTTGATGCATTCTCTTGTTTCCTTTCTTCTGAAATTTGTTAGGAGGTTCTTGTATTGTTTGTGTCTAATGAGTGAATAACATTGTTTACTTATTTTCTTTTTATCCTTCTGTATGAAGTGCTCATTGATAGTGTGGGTTCCTATGCCACAGTGAGGCATTATGTGTTTAAGGTCCTCCTTTATTCCATCTCATGATTGGGATGTGGTTTCCTCCCAATCTTATGAAGGTACACAGCGCAAATGTCGTTAATGGTGGTAATCTCTTTTTTTGTCATGGTTGCTAAACCATGACTTTATTTTCACAAGAGGAAAAGTGTCTTATAAGCCATTCCTTTATCTGGAGATGTATAATACAGTTTACCATTTTTTTGTTTTTGTTTTTAGTTTCTAAAAGTTGGAAAAGAAGAATCTGTGTAGACAATATGTTTCAGTGTTGCAAAACTGTGTAGCACATTAGCTGTAAAGACCTTTAATCCATATGAAAGAAACCGTCTATTTTATAATAGATAAATTATAGACAATATTTTTAATGCCTACAATATAATTTTGTGGATTTGCAAACATTGTATAGTAATGAGTCTATCTGTGCAAATTAAAATATGATTTTTAATACGAGGGGAGTGCAAAAAAGGTCAGTGCTGTCTTGTCCAATTGATAACTCAAAATATGCAAAAAGTATTTTAATAATTGGATTGTCATTGGTTTGATTTTAAGCAAAAAAGCAGTAGAATATAAATTGATTTAAATTTAAATGTTCAGAATAGAAATGACAAATCTCTTGAATTAAATCACATTCAAAATGTACTCACACTCTCAACAAAAAAATTTGAAATGAATCAACAACTTTAATTAGAAACAACAGAACAAAAAATATCCTTGAAATTAGGCCAAAATGTTACACAAACAGATTGGTAAAAACATGTCAAAAATTAAAAAAAACCTAAATCTGGAAGGAAGCTTACTCGTCACATACTTTAATAATTAGAAGAATCTTATTTTCCACACCAGGTTAAGAATAGGCCATGGACACTTACCTTTGTGCCAAAGCCCATGTGTATCTGGCATGCATTGAATGGTGCAATTTCTTGGCTCCATACAGAGAGTGCGCAGGGATGCCATCAAATATAAGAATTGTACTTGAGCACTCCAGTGAGTGTTTGGGTCCCCTTTTCTGATTCTTGGAGAAAACGGGGTTGTTCCATATATAGAAATAATAGTTGTGTATACTAGCTTAGAGTGAAGGTATTTATTAGCATGAATGTGTGATATGAGAGGGTCGATGATGGAATATTGAGTGCCATTGACCCTCAATTAAGTTGATGTAAAGGGTGATGGAGGAATATTGAGTATTCCACCACCCTATTGAATGAATGATATGTAAATAGAAATGAAGGTTAAGAATGATTGTGACTATGTTTTGGAAACATGCATGCTGAATTGACCTTGCTGTTAATAGCACCTGGAGCACAACCTCCGTGGCTGGACAGAGAAGACTGAGGTCTGGACGGCCACACCCGGGGGTGGGTGATTCTTGAGTCTGCCAGCAATTTTCTTGAATAGCAAAAGTTGGAATTGCTGGTGGATTAAAAGAAGCAAACAACTCAGCACATGTTTATATGTTGGTATGTACATGTGCATATTTGAGCCTATATAAATCTAAATACCTTATTTATTTGTATCTTTTTTTCTTTAATTTGGTATTACACATATTACTTTACATTTACTTTATTATTGTAGCTATACGTTTTCCTGAATTATTATTATCAAGCAATGCAACCCCTCCAATAGTCCAGATTACCAGAAGTATTGATGTTCATATTTTTATTTTAATTAATTAATTTTGTTTATTGCTTGTTTTAAGATTATTATTACTCATAACGTTATGTATCAATATGTATAATTGCTTATGAATATGTTTACTTTATGGTTATGTTAAATACACAGTTATTATTATTTATTATGTCAAAAATTATGAACAAATCCATTTATGTTTATTGGTCTAATTGACCATATTAATTATTTCTATTAATTATTATTTTTATGTAAGGTTTTAGCCGAGATGAAAAAGTTAGTGTCACGAGCGGGATTCGAACATGACCTTCGGCTCAATAGAGTCATGATAGCTCAAGTGGTTAGAGCAGCGGCGCATTGAGCTGAAGTTCATGGGTTCGAATCCCGCTTGTGACACTAACTATTCATCTCAACCAAGGCCTTACATAAAAAGAATAATATGAACAAAGACGCAACAGAATCACCGAGGATGATTACTTTTGGTCAGAATGCTCAATAAATTTATACTATCAATTGTATCTTATCAATTTGTCTACATAGCTTTATGATTGTCTAAATTTACATTTAGTTTAATTACTTGCTTATTAAGATAAAAATAAAATCCTCTGTTCAACTACTTTTTTTTGTGTAAGATATTATTCAAATTCTACCTTTGTAACTGTTTAACTAAAAAAATACATGTAAAATTTTTTATATTTTCAAGACATATCAATGATAATGATGTTGTCTATACAATTGAATAAGACATAACTTGATTTATTTTTTAACACAGCAGACTTTTAAAAATGAAAATACTTGTATTTTTTCTTTACAACCTTGTTTTTGATGTACTGTCTCCAAGATATCAAACAGTTTAAAAAAGAAAGGAATAATAAATGGAAATTTATAAAATATTTATTTTATTATTTTTTTCTTCAGCTTTGAACTTTTTCAGAAAACTGAATAATTTTATACGATAAAAACAACATTTATTTATAATATGTACATGATAATGTTGCCCTGAATTAATGTTAGACTTCTAAAATGTAATAACGCTGTCCATTCTTAACTTATCGATATGTTACATGCCTTAATATTTACCTAACATTCCTTCAACTTAAATCACAATTTTTCTTTTTCAAATCAAAATTTGTACATGCATTTTTGTATTTTTATTATGGTGTTGCAAAACTTGAATGCACAGCATTTTGTGAACGTAGCGCCAAACAGAAGGAAAACAGAATAATCAAGTTTAAAGAAATTATAATAATTACTGGCTATACAGAATAAAGATAAATATTAAAATGTACATAGATAAACATGATTTTTTTTTTACACAGTAGTGACAGGTGCGGTAATGAAATGTAGAGAATTAGACACGATGTCTGCTTCATCTGAGCTCTGCTGGGACTGGCTCGACTGGACAGCACTTGCGTCCTTTTTGATTCCACCAAACATGATGAGCTCACCATTTCCTTTGACGAGCGTGTAGAAGATCGTGGGCTCAGGGCTTCCCTCCGCGACTCTCCTCAACGGCAGCCAATCGGCCTCGGGTTTCTCCTCGAGGATTTTGGAAATGTTCAGGACGAACATGGCCATCTTGGGGTGTTTCGACCTTTTACTGTCTTTTTTGATTTGCCGTATCTTTTCCTCCATTTTTCGTAAAACATCTAACCTCTTTTCTCTGGAAAAAAAAATTACTAAACATAAAATAAACTCAAATGAAAATAATGATATTTCCTCATGGTTAGGCATCTGCTGAGTGGATGAGCTTTAAAAATAAATAAAATTAATTAAAAATTGTAGGGTTTTTTTAGTCTATCAGACATCTGTCAGCTTCTTGTCATCTTCATCAACAGACTTTTTGATATGACATGCAAATAGCAATAATAGGCAGCCTGAAATGATCGAAAACAACCAAACTACAACTTTAATTAATTTTACTTGTTGATAAGACTATAATTGATGATAATACTCTTATTTTTGGAATAGCAGGTATTATGTGTGGTGATTAATGGCATTAATCGATAATTATTCAGAAATCGTGAGATGCGGTCTGGAGTGATGTAGGTTTCAGAAAAACATTTTCTTTATCGTGCCAATATTTCGATCTTTATTGAGATCATCTTCAGGACTCAAAAGTGTTTGTCTTCTGTGTAATTGTGACTCTCAACACGACACGCAAGAATGGCACATTTACATAGAAGACAAACACTTTGAGCCCTGAAGATGATCTCAATAAAGATCGAAACGTTGGCATGATAAAGAAAATGTTTTTCTGAAACCTACATCACACCAGATCGCATCTCACGATTTCTGAATAATTAAGCAGGTATTATTTTTTTCAAATGGATTCTATACACTCTAAGTATATAAAGAAACTGTATAACTAAGTATAAATATGCTGATCTACCTATACATCCTAATACCATCATCCACCTATGCAGACGATTTAATTTTGTCATCTAACTTGAATCCTATCCAAGCTACCTCCACCATCCAAGAACACCTTGAGCTTATTGAAGACTGATGCCAAAAGTGGAGGACAAGCCTTTATAGTTAGGACTATACCTAGACAGTCTGCAGAATTCCCATACAATTCTTAAGAGACAACTTAACAGAAGACTTGGTCAACTACGAATACTTCTATAAGCAAAATCTGTCTTGACCGTCTACACTAAACTTATATAAGACTTTACTTTGGCCACTTTTGACGTACATAGTGGAACTGTGGCTTTCTGCCGAGCCATCCAATATCCAACGTACCCTATCCTTCCAATCAAAAATCCTCAGACAAATCATCAAAGATATTTCCTATATCACTAATCTCACTGTCCAAAACTGCTTCAACATTACTTAAGAAACCAACTGATCCATTCCCAATTCCAAAAGCCCTTTGGCGGGGACATTCCCATCCCGAGAACCTGCCAAGCTGCCTTAATCAATAATAGCATTGAGACCTCATTGCCCTTAATCGTCCACACTGAGTGCCAGTATTGACTGGTTTCTCACAGCATGTGTCCTCTGGGGGCAGCACTGGCCTTAGTGTTAGTGCTGTGACTGTGTGAAAAAACGTATTGTGATCACATTTGTAAAAGTACTAGTACGTATAGGGCAAAAAAATTATATTATTATGTAAGAAAAAGTGCATGGTTTGATTGTCCCTCTTGTGCCTATTCTTGATGGGTTTGTCTGATCATTGTAAATGCAAAAATACATCTCACATGATGATCTAGAAAATGATTCAACTAAACAGTTTAATACTTTGAATTTATACTTTGCAGCTATTTGCTTTGTTTTTACTTGTTTGTGTAATCTCACCTATATAAAATTAATTTCTCTCATCTCACACGCATATACAGTAAATTTAAATTTAATTTACCACACATAAAACTAGCTTAGAAGGAAAAAAAATTCAGATTTAAATACATCGGAATTAAAATATGTAAAGACAAACAAATTTTGACGTAAGAACTATCATTTTACATACTATTATAGCAAATTTATAAAAATCTCAAAGAAATAGGAAATTTATATCGACAGTTGAAAAATAACCAGAATTCAAACTCACTGATTCCGCAGATTTGGTAGCATATACCCTCGAATGCTGTTCAAATGTATCGCATTAGTTGAAATTCTACCAGAAGAAGGCTCTGAGGCACGGCGCGGATTCCAAGGGTTCGCAGGTCTATCGATCATCCAGACCCTTGATATGAAACTTCCTCTTCTGCCATTTACATTGACGTCTCGGTCTATCCTGGCACAGTTGTTTGAATTCCCTCTTAATACTTCATCACCATTCCTCCCATTATTTCTAGTTTAAAAAAAAAAATGTTTAAAAGTTAAACTGATGGAAAATTGATGGAGGTATTGTTATTATTACAAATTTTGTTCTTCGAAAGGCCTCCTTTGGTGATTCCTGGTATGGGAGTTAATGGCCCATCTTGTGTATGCTAAAGGGGTTGGAGATGACTCTGGATTTCTGCTCAGTACAACGACAAAATCGTCTACCTGCAAAACAAACATTCATAGTAATTTTACCTTTATTTATTTATTTTTTTTAGCATACTTTGCAAGCTGGATGACACCAGAGATGGGAGGCAGCCCATTGGGTATTATTTATAGTTATGGACGACCAAACCCAAACCTTTCCAGTCATCGTCAACAACCAGACATCGTTTGACATCATATTCGGTGGACCAATATAGCCTCCTGTTTATATGATATACATTATAAACATGTATTTTTACTTTTTTTACTTTTAATAAGTATATATACCTAAAATAATTAAATGGTCTTCATCAATAGCAATTTGCGAATGTTTATACCGAGCATGGGGTCTTTTGTCTGACGTGTCTTTTTTGCACCATGACATTGTTTTTAAATTGAGACACCAAACATCATTTGATCTGAAATAAAGTCATTCATATTAGTAAAAACACAACAAAACCATTTAATTGAAAAATGAAGTCCTTTTATAAATTTGTTGCTTCAAATTTAAGGTAGTTTTTTTTTTTATATATTTGTATATTTTTAATTTCAAATTTGTTCCATTAAAACAAAGATATTAAAATTTAACTTTAGAAAGAATTGATTTGTTTTTTATAATTTACTTACACACTGTTGTGTCCATCTAAACCACCAAATACCACCATGTTGTTGCCATGGACAGTGGCGGTATGGCCTGCCATTGAAGGAGGGGTGACTGTTGATGTTATGGCACTCCATCTATTTGCTACTATATCATACACGTGCAGCTCGTTGAAGATAGTCCAGGGCTGAGTGACAAAAAAAAATATTTACAATACAGTCTGATGTTATTAACATGTTTTACCTGGTGCAAGGGATATGGCGAAGGGTAGGTCCAACCCCCGTACAATATCAGTGTATTGTTATAATAAACAAGGGTGGCACATGCCTTCGGACATGGATAGCTGCCCATCGTGAGCAGCCTGCTCCAACTCCTTGTTGATAGGTCAAGCTTCCAGAGATCGTTGAATGTTGTACTTGCACAGGCACATCCACCAAACACGTACATAGCATTTTCTGTAAGCCAATCTATAAGTGCTGAGGAAAATACGATTTTTAAAAAATATTTTTATTACCGTGACTGCAAGCAGAGTGGAAGTAGCGTTTGGTTATAACAGGGTTTACACTTTCCTCTTCATCCACCCATTGAATACAAAAATTGCTTATGGCCCGGTAGAACTCCAATTTTTTATGCTTTATGACACCTGTAATTTCCATAATGTAATCAATTTAAAATGAAATATTAACATATACATTTTTAAAAAAATATAAAGATAAGAGATAGAATGAATGAATGAAAATTTTATTTCAGTTTTATTAAGACCCCCATTATACTTAGTAGTCCATTGACCAAATTATTTCTTTCAATTAATTAATCCTTTTATGTAAGGTTTTGGTTGAAATGAAAAAGTTAGTGCTATGGTGCTGTAATTACGCAGCAGCATATTTAGCCAAAGGTCGTGGGTTCAAATCCCGCTCGTAGTACTAACTTTTTCATTTCAACCAAAACCTTGCATAAAAGGATTAATTTATGAAGAAAGTTGATATAATAAACTATTTTTATTTATGATACATTGTTTCATTATAAGGCCCATGCGAAAGTTGTAATAAAAACTAATCTCACTGCCACAAATTTATGTAATATTGAAAATAATGTATGTGCTTGTGTTTGTAGTGTAACAGCCGTGTCATATCAACTTCTGGGGTAGCAGTGTTTTTGGAAGAAAAAAAAAAATTTGTAAATATGTCAGGTTCAAATGCAGGGCCGCTGGATTCAAACCCAGGACCTTTACCTTACAGTGATAAGCGCTGGGTCAATGCCTTAACTGTTGTGGCCACTGACACCCCTTTTATTGTTGTTGTCTTTCTTTTTATAGATGAAAAAAAACTTTTTTGTAGGCATTTTGTTTAAAGTGTTTTTAAATAAAATTAATGATTAAAAACTGTCATAATATTTAAAAATACCTTCAACAAAAGGCCTACAAAAAAGTACATTTTTAAATTATATTTGGTAAGTAATATTTAAAATAATATTTAATAATTTTTATTGATTAAACAATTTTTTGAAAGTGTAAGGGATGCTGTATTTAGACAAAGATTTAATTCTTGGGTGTATCACTAACTTTGCAAAGAGCCAATATGATTTATTTATTTTTTAATTTTCAAGTGGATTCAGACATTAAGTAGAATCTTTATAGTAATGAACAAAAACTTATAAAACTGCAGTTTGTAAAAAGTCATCTCTGATAAGTATTAGGGATGTCTCAGACACATCATTGAAGATAGCAAAAAGTCAAATCTAAAAGGCCAAAACACCCAATCGCCAAACTATAAAGTTTATGTTTAAAAAAGAAAACATTGTTTTTAACTGTCCTTTAACAATTTAAAAATTATAAATTTATTGTCGATGATCATTTTGCTCTGCCTATTCATTCAAAATATTACACAAAACCACACTGGACTTAGTGAAAAGCCAAATTGTCTAACAGACCAAAAATCAGAAAGATCAAAAATGACCAAATACTATGAAAATGAAAAATAAATGAAATTTTACAACAAATTATTATTTCATCCAAAACCAAACCAGTGAGGACATGGAGACCAAAATGATTGGAAAATACGAAGATTTATCACACCACAGACAGCTAGATTTTACAACAAATTACTATCTTTGATCATCCTGGTCTAAAGGCAACACAAAATAGTTTGATTTAACATTCTTAATGATTATCGTTAAGCGCAACAAATATGCCTGACAGACTAAAATGATCGGAAAAGACAAAACTACAGGGGGCTATCACCCAACAGACCTATAGATGAAATTTACACTAGTTAATGTCCAGTTTGATCAACATTCTTGATCATCCTAGTGTATACGCGGTATAAAATGGTTTGATTTTAAATTCTTGCCTTACCACTGATGATGGTAAAAGTTTGGTTAGGGTTGAAAAGTGAAAAAAATAAAATAAAATAAAGTGTGAAAAATGTCTCACATACAAAACCAGCGAGGGCAGGCAGAGCAATGTGATCGGAAATGACCAAACTACAAGTCCATCCCCTCCGCAGACCACTGGATGAAATTTCACCCAAATTACAATCTTTTTCATCCAAGTTTTGTGACATAAATGTGCTGCCTGATTGTCATCTGGTGGTATCATGGTCTATACATGATACAAAATGGTTTAATTTTACTGAAATGAGTCTTTCTAGATGAAATTTAACGACATATTATCATGTCTTTCATCTGAGGTTTGTGAAATAAATCTTTAGCTCAATTACCAGTGATCATCCTGGTATAAATGCCATACAAAATAGTTTCATTTAGTATTCTTGCCTTACTACTGATGATGGTTATGAGCTGAAGCATGCCTGACAGACCACAACAGCAAGTAGAGGAAGACCAAAATGATCGGACAAGGCCAAACTATAGGTTCATCCCATAGATCTGTAGATGAAATTTGACATCTTTTTCATCTGAGGTCTACAAGAATTTACTTCAACGTAATCAATCCTCATCAACCCATACAAAATAGTTTAACAGGCATTCATCCCTTACCACTGATGATGGCATAAGGCTAAAAAGAGTCTCACAGACTAAAC
Source organism: Cimex lectularius (assembly GCF_000648675.2). NCBI lineage: Eukaryota > Metazoa > Arthropoda > Insecta > Hemiptera > Cimicidae > Cimex > Cimex lectularius. Next base: position 632,946 of record NW_019392696.1, read on the forward strand.
CAGTGAAAAAACACTGACCAAAATGATAACAAATAACAAAATACAGGTACATCACAACCTTAGATGAAATTTCAAAACGAATTGCTAATTATTTTATCAAAGTTCTGTCAGATGAATCCTTATCCTGATTGTCCCCTAACATCTTGATCTATATACCATACAAAATAGTTTAATTTGATGTTCTTGCCTTATCATTAATGATGGCAAAAGGCTGGAATGTGTCTGACAGACCAAGCCAACAAGGATAGGGAAACCAAAATGACCAAATAACAAGATACATAACCCCATAGACCACTAGATGAAAATTTCACACCAAATTTCAATCTCTACCATCTGAGCAGTGAGATAAAGCTGCTTCTCGATTCTCTTTGATCATCCTGGTCTATACATTATATAAAATAGTTTAATTTTACACTCAAGCCTTACAAGTGATGTTGACAAAAGGCTTTCAGTATCAGAAGTATTGACCACTTTTTCACTTACGAACACTCTGGATCAAGGTATGGTCTTGAAGAAGAAAGCAAATTTAGTCTACTATTTTAAGGTCATCATTATGGCAAAATGACCATAAATATGTCCACAGATTGACATATTAAAGTTTTTACAGGCGATCTCAAATTTCATTGAAAGCTCAACATTAAGTCAAGCGGACCACGAAATTAGTGAATTAAGTCAAGGACTGTAACTCAGACCACCTTGAAATATTCTAACAAGCCAAAATGACAAGGATTCATAGACAAAATAACCAAATACAAGTATATTACCTGGCATACCTGTAGATGAAATTTCACAACAAATTACTATATCTTTCATCCAGGTGCTGTGAGTTGAACTTGCAGCGGGAAGGTCCCTGATCATCCTGGTCTAAATGCCTTACAAAACAATTTAATTCAACATTCTTGTCTTACTACCGATGATTATGAAAATCTGAAATACCTCTAACAGGCCAAAATGACAAGTATCTACAGACAAAATGACCAAATACAAGGATATCACCTGACAACTGTAGATGAAACTTTACAACCGGGTGCTGTGAAATAAACTTGCACCATAATTGTCCCGGATCATCCTGGTCTAAATGCCTCTCAAAACAGTTTAAATAAGCATTCTTGTCTACTTACCGATGATTGTGAAAGACTAAAATACTTCTAACAAGAAGGATCTACAGACAAAATGCCGCCAGTGACCAAATACAAGTGTATCACCTGGTAGACCTGTAGATGCATCTAACAGGCCAAAACAGGAAGGCCAACCAAATGATTGAAAATGACTAAACTACACAGACTACAGGATGAAGTCAAAAGCGAAGTCACGCCACAGAAGTCAAAAAGAAATCTCACCAGGAAGTCATTGCATCTATAATACTAATAAATAAGAATAAACATGATAAGTAGTATGGCCACGATACTGATGGAAACTAAGCGTACAGCTACAAAAACTAAATGCCCAGTATTTTTGATAGAAAGTAAAAATAACAACAAATCGAATGTTATTAACACTTGAAGATATATTTTTGTATAAATACAGGAGGAAAAATTTGAAACTGGCATTGAAATAGGTAAAAAAATAAAAGGATTAGTTAATTTTCCAATAGTTAATGGTACATATTGAAAATTACTTTTGACAACAATCTGCCACCTCTTGCAGACGAGCTGGCATTGTTCGAGATCCTGGTACGGGAGGAGGAGGCTGATGATGTACTCGAGGATCTCGTTGGGCAAATGGTTGATGTGTGCATTTTTATCAAGAGCCTCTTCTTCCATTTTTCCACTCTGGGTCTACACCAAGGAAGACGACACCGGCCCGTTTTCTGCAGTCAGGAGAATGCCATCGACCTTTGGAAAATCTCCTGCATCGCCGTTTTCTCCCCTGCGCGACTAACTCAACTACAAACAAGTGACAAGAACGGAAAAAGTCAATGTTGACAGTTGATTACGTGAGGTTACACGTTGTTTTTATTAAACGTTATACTTATGGGGTCATCAATGACGTCATTGATTGGTTCAATAAGCCAGGCGAAATTTTGTTAATCGTTTTTATGTTTTAATAAAAAAAAAAAAAAAATAGAGTGATATTAGACCGTAAAAGGCATAGAAAAAAGTTCTAACTAACTTAGTTAAGAAGATTTAATTTAAATGTACAATAGGCTTTACGCCCCCTTACATATATTAAAATAAATTAAGTTTTATAAACGTAGTAAAATAATAATAATAACAGCAATAAAGCATAACAAAATATACAAAACAATAATGACAATAATATCAACAAACAACAGGGCAATTAAGAGGCTGATAAATTGGTGAAGGAAAATTCAGTGACACCTGTTGGCTTACCAAACTGCCAAAAACAATGCATCAATAATAAGTCCTCCGCTCAATGAGAATGTACCCCAGGACAGAGGCATGTGGAAAAGTTGATCAGAGGACCATCACAGAAACTAAAGGCAGAAGTTTTTTAGAACTTAAATTCACCTATCAAATCCTATCTTTTGCAAATGAAATTGACTTTTTCAGAACTCAAATTAACTCTTTGGCAAATCAAATTCATTTTCCTGCTATTTAAATTCACTCTTCTGCAATTCATGTTTACTCTTTTAAAAAATCAAATTCACCTTTTTACAAATCAAATTCAACCTTTTGCAAAATAAATTCACACTTTTCTTGTCAAATTAACACTTTTGCTAATAAAATTCACTTATTTAGAACTCAAATTCGTTCTTTGCAATCCAAATGTTATAAACCAATAATGTGAAAAACATACCAACACACAGAATTATGTACCTAGAAAACAAACTGCCATAAGATACCTACTTCATATTGATCATGAATAACATGCACATATGTATTTGTAATTTGTTGTTGGGCCTGACTCATTTATTTTGTATGGTTTATTGTTATGTTTTGTCTTTTAGGTATGTGCTAACTAGATTGAAGTTTTATCTGATGAAAAATGAATAATTTGATAAACAAAACTGTTAAAATTATCATAGACTATTGTTAAGTAAAGGAAAAGGGCGTCCTGAACCTAGATATGTTTATTTGTTGTTTTGTATTGTAATTCTGTAATACATATTTTATTATTATTATCCACAAATATAATTTTAAATCTCGTCATTGTTATTTTGTTTGAAATTTATTAGTTAAAATCCTTTTTTTTTTAACAAGATAGTTCTTACTCATATTAAGTTGTTTTCCAACGTCCGGATTTCGAGCCCTTTGCTCATCATCAGTTTGAAGGATTTCTACAACCACGTCTCTCAACATGAATTGCAAAAGTGAACCCGCCGATATCCCCGCCAACGCGACGTTCCAATGAAAACCTGTTTTTTTTTTTTAATGGGGCTCAATTTGAACGTGCGAAAAGCGGGAATTATAATACAAGTAAATATTATAATGGTAAATACTTTTACAATATTTATTATTACCATTATTTTACGAAATTAAAGGGTTACCAATGGGGTCTCCATTAGCCCCACTTTGTGCCGAAATATTCATGGATAATTTTGAAAAAAATCTTTTCAAATCAAAGAACAAATTAATTAAATCTGTTCATTTTTGGAAACGCTATGTAGACGATATTTTATGCATTTGGTCGGGAACATTAGAGGATCTCAAAGAATTCCTCTAATTAATTCTCTACACCGTAATATGTTTGTACTTTTTTTAAAAAAAAGGAGTGAACACCGCACTCACTCCATTATTCACCATTTCGTCTAATAGAATGGTTAGGGATGGTCAGAATGACCATGACATTCAATGACGTACAAATGTTTCCTGGCAGCTTCAGTTGAATTTTGCCGCAGTAGGTTTACGTCAGGTTACCTTCGTATGTTTAATGTTTATTCCACTGTTACATTCATGTGTTTTTCTCGGCAAAGTTTTAAAAATTTAGAAATGGCCAAAAAGAAAGAAACACATATTTGGCTGAAGAAATAAGTTGGTCCGGGGGTGGGCGCGGAATCGGAGGGCGGAAAGCGTAAATTGAGAAAGTGTAAGCCGAAATTCCAAGTAAAGGTGAGAGGGTTTTGTCGACTCGGAACGGTCGAAAATGTTGTGGTCAAGGCACGTCAGGTCACCATCCCACCTGATTTGGGACAATTTCTACCTGTCGACAACCCAGAAGGTAAGCTGTATTCATCCCCTACATTCATCTGTTGTTATCCAAGTCTTTGCAGAATGCCTTTCTACGAATATCTGGTTTCCAGCGTGACTTCATACCCGATTTGTATGATGAGTACGTATGGGTGAAGGTGTTTGCTTTGTATGCATGCTTTGAGTTAATATGTGTGAGCGATAGGTAATGTGTCGGTTGTACTTGTTTGTTTTGTGCATAAATGTGTTTTTCATTTGTTGTAAATGAATGTGTGAGTGCGGGAAAAAAAGATTGTGTTTTTGTATTTTGCGAATGTTTGGTTTGTAAGTTTTTTTTAAGTCGTTGGTGCATGATATGTGATCCAGAGTTAGTGTGTATGTGTGTCTGTGAAAGTGTTTGCTTTGTAAACTTGTGAAGAGGAGAGATAAATATAGAAAAGTAGTGTTTGTTGTGTTCATGAATGTATGTGCGCAGTAAGGGTTTATAAACTGCTCAAAAATAAATAGGGATGTTGTAATTTATTCTTATTCTATTTATTTTGATTAAATGAACCGATATATTCTTGTTAGTTGGATAAAATAAAATAGAAAATACAAACCAAAAACAAAGAAATGTTAATCCTCATTTTTAACAACGGATTTACTTATGAATATAAATTTGAAGATTACTCATTTTGTAAACAAACACCTTTTCTCCTCTTTTCTCCATTTTAATCCAGTTGTATTATCTTTAACCATTGAAATAATCACGCCAGAAGTTCACAATATTAATGTAGAAATGAGTCATCGAAGTCACCAGCATGTGGATCTCAGCATTACGACACAAAAGGGGGACAGAAATTTTGTCATTGCTGCAAGAGGAACCCTTTCCGTAGTGTCCGCTGGATCCTAAATTAAGTACAAGATGTTTTGATGATTCGAATTGCTTGTGGGAAGTTGGCCTCACATTGTACGCCCCTTTGAGATGACTTGCAGCAACAGTTCGTCACCAGCAACTCGGGCGAATATGGTGCAGTGAGTGCTTAGAAGAGGAAACCAAGTGGAATGCTGTTATGTTCAGTGATGAATTGCATTTCGGTCTGTGTAGTGATAGCAGGCACTGGAGAGTCTATCGAGGATTGGGGATGTGTATAATGCAAGAGTTCATGCACCCTTCAATGCAGTTTGGACGAGGCAGTGTAATGGTCTGGGCTAGGATTTTTACTGGATGATGAACTGGACTTTATATTGTTGAAGGCAATCTCACCGCAGTCTGTTATGTCCAAGAAATTGTCGAGGAATACTCCCTCAAAATAGAGATTCATCAATGTTCAGAAAACATGGAATTTTCCTGTCTTCCCCTTCCTCCATTATCTCCAGACTTCAATACCGTTGAGTAGGGACATCAGTGGCTGCAACAGTTTAGGCATTGATACGGCGCTCATCACTGAAAGGTAAATGTCCTGGGTTCGAATACAGCAGCCCTGTAATCGAACCCGACATACAAATGGGCTTTTTATCAAAAGCACTAGCATCCTGAGGGTTTATATGACCTCTGCTGTTGTGAACCCTTGTAAAAGAGGATTTAGCTAACAGAGAACATTATACACTGTATTAATTGTTTAAAAAAAAAAATTGTCCATTAAACAAAATTATGGAATTAAAACCTTTTATTTTTCAAAATCCCTTAATGAAATTTTCCTTCAGTAAAAAAACAATTTCCAATACATTTTAATGCTATTTATAATTAAAAATAAAAATGGTAGGGAAAGTAATTACTACAAAATTGGCAATATCCCTATTCATTTTTTAGCAATTTTATGTGTTGTGTCTGAGAAGGAAAGCTCACATAAACATAATTATATAAAAGAACGCATTTTTAAACTGTATTTCTTGTTTATTTCATCTATAAAAATTAGCTTGTAGCATTGTATCAAAAATGAAAATAAATTTTTTAAATAATATTATGCATTGAAGAGATAATTTTATTTTCTGATCATTTTGGTCTGCCTATCCTCACTGGTTTGGTCTGTCAGACACACTTCAGCCTTGCGCCATCATCGGTGGTAAGGTAAGAAGATAAAATTAAACTATGGTGTATAGATCAAGATGATCTGGGACAATCTGGATTTGGGTTCATCTCACAGAACTCAGATAAGATATAATAATTAGTTGTTTAATTTAAATCTAGGGATCTTCCGGGTGATATATGTGTATTTGGTTATTTTCATCATTTTGATCTGCTATCATCACTGGTAAGGTTCACATGTTAAAGTTAACTGTTTTGTATGGTGTATAGACCAGAATGATCAGGGATGATTAAGCAGCATATCACAGAATGAAAATGATGGTTATTTGATGTGAAATTTCATCCTGAGGTCTGCAAGGTGATGGACCTGTAATTTGGTCATTATCAAACATTTTGGTCTGTCTTATCCTTGTTGGTTTGACCTATCAGACACATTTCAACCTTTTACAATCGTCAGTGGTAAGGCAAGAATGTAAGATCAGACTATTTTATATTTTTTTACGTTTCCCTGATTTATTTTTTATATTTAATTTAAACTCCAAAATCAAACACTATGATCAAACATAATGTGAATTGTATTAAGTTAAAAGTTTCACTTCATTTTTGGTTATATTTGACAGGTGCTGATAATTTCGGCAGGAGCAGGACTTGCACTCCTTGTAGTTGTTGCTTCACATATGAAAAGGAGAAAGAAGAGCAGTTCGTTCAGTGTTTCAAGATTAAAGCAAAAACCCACTGAGCAGAGCAATAAAACACCAGCAACCTTGTCTCCAAATGGAGGTAACAAATTTAACTATCATCTTCTTTTCTCTCTCTCTCTCTCTCTCTCTCTCTCTCTCTTGTTAAAATGCCATTAGGATAAAATAATTATATACTTTTACTATTAGAGAAATAATACCATGTAATGCAACCTAAGCTAGTCCCAAGTCTAGTTACAAAATGCAGAGGGAGTGGTATTATTCTACCCCATGGACTTCAAAACACCAAAAAGTAACTTATTCGCTTAAGAATTTGGCATTTTAAATCCCTGAACTTTGGGTTGCCTTATATAAGTTGGTAAGTCTTATTTTTATACATGACTTTTTTTTGCACAAACTAGTTTAGACGTTTGTATTTGATATTCCAACAAATTATTCTTTCGTCTTTTCTTATTCCACCAGATCATGGGAGTGTAGTGGGCTCTCACCGAAGTGGTAGCCCTGCGGCCACAAGGACTGTTTATCGCCAGCCATCTGTCCTGTCAACGCTTTCCGACCGCCTCTCTGCTGCTGGCCTTTCACACGCAGAAGTAAAACTCACACCTCAGCAATTGGGAGCTATGGGTAAGTCCTCGCATGTTGAACAACACCATTACAGATAAGTCCAGTTCACAATTGAAGTGAATGCATGTCTTTTAAGTTGTTTTATCTTTAGAGCAGTAAAATCCAAGCTTTCAAAATAGTGCTAGAAATACTATATTAAGTAAATAAATAATCTTGGGATGTACCTGATGTGCTATATATAAACAAAAATAATAAACTTTTTTTTTTAAACAGTAAAATAGTAGAATTATAATAATTATAAATAATAATTTTTTTTGGAAGACTTTTAGACTCATTTTAGAAAAAAAATTCTAGAATAAATTTCAATATCATTCATATCACATTTATCAAAAAAGTAATTACTGCAACTACACATTTTGAATAAAATTTGCTATCATTTGTAATGTTGGTGTGTTTGTTAAAATTTATACATATATTTTTGACTTATTTGACATTCGATATCAAATTGATAAGGTCATATATGTATGCAGTACTCAGAATGGTATAGTTTGGGTATGAAAATGAACATTTGTTTTTACATATTTTATTTTGCAGTAATTTCCGATTGTGCATATATTGGTGAGAGTTTCGCTTCTCCTTTACGATTTATTTTATTGTCCATTGAAAAAGCTTTTGATAATTATTTAGAACTACGATTTTTTTCCGGATTACTCTTCAGTACATCATTTCAATATCTTCAGACTTATTAATTAAATTACTCCTTACATTTGGTTTTTCCCAGAACAGAAAAAGTAAAACTTTACAAACGATGAACTATTGCAACTCTCACAAATGATTAGATAAATATAACAAATTAAATACCTGCTGTTAAAAATATAATATTACAAAATAAGCTTTAGTTCTATTTTACACTTATTTTTTCAGATTTTTGAAGTGCTAAATACATAAATTGTACAAAAATAACTTTCAGCTCACTCTAACGTGCAATCTATAAATATTGTGCTATACATACATAACATACAATTGCGATTTTTTTTTTATTCATTTGTCAGACTTGCCTGAACTATAAAAAAAAAGAAAATACAAAAAACTTTTATAAAAATACAGCAATTTAAAATTTTTCCCTCAAAATTAATTAATCTTCATTATATACATAAATTTTTAATAAACATTTATATTATGTATATATGATTAAAAAACAAAAAGTAATAAACATAAAATAATTTTACCTTTCTTGCTTTTCTTCTTTTTCTCTCTTTTTCACTCATTCCTTTTGATAATATATTACACCTTATATTTAAATTATTTTACATCAATTGTACAACAGAAAAAAGATCTACCTTTAACAAGAATAATTTAATAAAAGGAATGTGTTTATTACATTCATCTTGAAGTTTTCTAATATATTCTATCAAATATATTCGATTAACAACTTACATTTTTACAACTGACATTATTTTTAAAGGAAAAAATCCCCCCTAAAGGTCTAAATAAAGCTAGACGTTGTTCCAATGTTTTCTGTTTAAAGCATCTAATTATTCACGAATTATTATTGAAAGCTTCATTTTCGAAAATGTGAATTGCAATATTTTTAAAAATCAGACTTGTAAAAAATACTGTAGTTTAACTTCATGTAAGATCTTTCAACTGAGCCAATTTCATAATGAAAGCTCCTGCATGAAGAAAAACAAACAGATCAATATTTATAGTTATTTATCAGAGAAAAAACGCTTGAAGCAAGGTTTTATTATTTACCTTTGACAAAAATTTTCAACAATTAAGATTAAAAATCAATTGTAACTATTTCTTTCTCAAACTCTTTTATACAATCTCTCTTCAGAACACAAGCGATTAATGTCAACAAAGATAAAAACTGATGCAAAAAAACAAACAACATTTTTCTCAGTCATGTACATTTATAGAGCCACACATATTGAAATTTCTTAGTAGCATATCCTAAGACTTAGGAAAAATGGTACAATATAGAATAAATATTTGTCAAACTGTAAATTAACTCCGTCCGAGCTGTGGGAATGAACTTCTTTCTTTTTCGACCCGGCATTTGAACCCTGATCATTCATCAGGTCTGTAGTCTGATTTTCTTCTTTCTTCACCTCACTCTCCTTCTCTGTCCTCTTTGGTATATCCTTGCTCTTTTCAGTTGTTGTCGTGGTTGTGGTTGTAGTTGTAGTTGTCGTTGTAGTCGTTGTTGGCACAAATGAATTATTTCCTGCAATTTTTTAAAAAATAATTAGTCAATTATAGTTATGTGCATAACTGGAGAATCTTATGATGTGGTTTCTTAAATGCTGTGTATTTCAAATTTTTTTTTCTTAACCCTACTTTTGATTGTACTTTCTTTCTATTTGTTATACACCTTAATATTCTATTGTTTCTAAACAATCTGTCTCTTGTTGTCTAAAACAAATTTGTGCTTAATTATGTTCATTATTTCAGTTTTTTTTACACAATTTGATGAGAAACTTAAAAAAAGTGATATTAAAAGACATTAATATTTTTATTTATTAATTACCGGTAAAGTATAAGGGCGAGAAGACTGTTCTGACATCTTTCAATGCAATTTCGTGTCGAATTCCTTGAATGGTCCTCCCTCGGGTAGCATCATCAGGATAGACAGCAACCAGTCTTGCTGTGTATGGAATTTCAGTTTCTGTGAGATTTCCCAGAAGTGTAACGTTTGTTCCTGTCCCTGGATCAAGTTTAATTTCCACTCTGAAATACATATAATACATAATTAATCTGTATATAATTTTTACTGTAGCTGTAAGTACTTGTAAATATGTTCTTTTCGGTCTTCTTTCTCTGTGATTCCCCATTTGATTTCTTCAAGTACGCTTCCATCTTGTTGTCTTATAGTTGTTGGTAGACCTATTAAAATGCCTTTTCCTTGGCCCCAGTATATCGAGTAAGTCGAGTTGTATGTTATTACTGTGTCGCTGTTTGCCGTGAAGTCCTCTTCGTTGACCATCACAGCTGATCCAAGTGTTTGCACATCATTCTTTTCCATTTTCTTGTGGTAGTTGAATTTTATATTGGTCAGTTCATACCGAACTGGTTCTGTTTCAATGAGTACCTCGCCATCTGTGAACTCTTGGGGCACTCTTTCCTAAAATTTAATTTATAACTATACTCATATTTCATTATAGATAACACTCGATTGGTTATACATTGTCGAGAACAGTTATTTTCCCCGTGATCCCTTCCATTTCAAGTTTTCCCAAAAAGTGTTCAAGTCCCAGTGTAGATTCATTTGACGCTTTCCTTCTTGCAATATAAGTCTCACCAGCGGATACAGCACCGACAGGCAGACCGGAGTATTTGTCCCACCTGACCCAAGTGAGTCTAGCCCCATTTTCAATATTTTCCAGCACTTCGTATCTGAAATAATATTGATATTCAGAAGAGAAAAAAAATTAACCAAGTTTTATTATTTTTGCTTGTTTGTGAATTGCTCACCTTTCATAATAATATGTACGACCATGCATGGATATTTCACACTTAGTAGAGCTGAATCGAAGCTGTCCAGGAACCAGAATTGAGTTATATCTCGCCCTACAAATATACACTTTTCTAGGCACTGTCAGTTGTTTGTTGTTGTCCATTTCGTCACTCGGCTGTTGCTTTGAAGAATTATCTAAAATTTAAACTTGGCCATTAATAGAAAATAGGTTCAGACTGGGAGATCGACTTTTTAAACCCACCGGCCTCTATTAATATAGATCCTATTACTGCTTTGTCAGGGTGCTTGCCTTTTTCAGCAGACAGCCATCTCAGTGTAGATGATGTAATTAATTGATGGTGTTGGAGGTCTTTCGACCTAATAGATACAGGATTTTCTGTGATGCAGAAGGTCACATGAACCAACATGCTCATGAGAAGAACCTGAAAAAAATAAAATACAATAAATAAATAATAATGTAGAAATCTTTTGAAAATGATGATAGTGGAATCACGAAACTAAAATTTAAACATACTACAAGATTAAAAAAGAAATTGAATCAAATAAAAAAAAGGATTATAAAATAATGAAGGAATCTAATAACAACTTCGAATAATGATGCTCAATAATGATGTTGAAAAAATTAAAAATTCAATGATATATAAGGAAAGTACTTTAACATGGTCATATTTATGGTTAATAACGATTAATGCACCAGCTTAACTCTCTTATCACCAAGTTCAAACGAATGTTCTTTTTCTTTTATTTACCAATCCTTTTTTTTTCTCTCAAGGACATTAAGGCTTTAACCTATCAAATGAGAAAGAACCATCAAATTGGAAATTAAGCATTCTTAAAATATAATTTTTGAAGGAAATATAATTTTTCATCAAGATATAAATGTGGGTTGTCAACACACTGGTGATTAATGTTTATACATATATTTTTTTTTTAATTTTTGTTAATATACTGGTGGTAAAACCCCATTAACTTCCACAATTAATTTCCGATATGGAAGAAATATTAAAGCAATTATTGTGGCAATGTGAGGACTTGGATGGATTGATTGAAGATGGATGATACCTTTTCAAACACAAAGGAAATTTTACTTAACAACAATAATAACATTCCTATGTATATGACACAGAGCAAAACAACTACAGTCAATATTGCAGTTGTCCTGGTTATTGACCAGGAGCTGGCATTATGGGAGAAATATTTGGCATGATCTAAAACAACCAGTAAACTATATTTTTATTGTTGTTATATAATTTAAGATTTTTTTCATAAATAACCTTTATTTGTGATTATTAAAACAAACAAAAATTTCTAATTTCTATTTCTTGTAGACGATGATGAGGAACAAGGTAGCAAATTTGAATAATTTTTGTTTGCCTGTGATTTGTATCGTTTTGTCTTTTAAAGGTTTCAGTTTTAGATTTTAATCATGTGAAAGACTTGTTTTTAAAAACAAATAATTTACTGCATTACTGCGTTTCATTTAAATTTAGCCGTCAAAAAATGAATTATTGTGTGTATGTGTAGGTGTGTATTCACTTTGGTGGGTGGAGTGTTAAAAAAAGCCATATTCTGAATAAAACAATGAACAGTGGAATCATATAATTAAAGTTATTAATGTAATATGTTAAAAGTCACAAGTGAGAAATTAAGTTACAATTATAACTTAAGCTGTGAAAAAAATATTGTTAGTTAAACATTTTGGCAATTTTGAGTAATAAAATGAGTAATTGCCTATCGTTTCGTTTTGAATCGAACCCGGAGTTGTTTTATTTCATTGTTTTCTTTGAAAACCAAGTCTAGATTAGATTAATGCGGTCGGTTTGGAAGTTCGTCGCCCTTGGAATTGATGAATAGATGATCGCTGAAAAAAATTAGTGGCCTAAAAATCCCCTGAATATAACCTAGGAAAATACTTATATTAAAAAAAAAAATTATAACGACAAAAACGAAAACTGATCCAGACGTGTCACACCCTTCTAAAAGCATTTTGGCCCATTCTCCAATCAAATATTTGACAAAGGGGCTTTTATGTTAAAATTACAATAAGAATGTTAAACAAAGACGATAAAGAATGGAATTCACTTAACGACAGGGGAAAAGAGTCGATAATTTTTTAAAATTTCATATTCAAAGGCTGTCCTGCCTAAATAAGAAATGTTGACGAATGAGGAAGAATTTCTATCATCCCTGTTGAATCTCGATAAGAAAGCCCATTGAATAAATGAAACGCACCGGGGTTTTTCATCGTAATCCCTCGTTAACAGCTCGTCGCAGCTCACATAACACATTTACGCAAATTTACGAGAATTTATGCCTAAGTTGGCCGGTCCGGACGTTATATCCGTGAATAAAGTTTCTGTGGTTTCTGTGATTAATGCCCGCACTGAGTGCACTGGGGTAACGGGAGATTTATCGAAATGGGACTTTGTGATGAGTGTTTTTCTCCTTACTCAAAAAATTGGATGATTGTGAAACTGATAAATGTGTTTCTATGAGAAATATGTATAATAATATAATTAATTAGAAACACGCCCTTTAAGATATTAAATTGTGTACATCGGACAGCTTTGGATTTTCAATAGTTAAAAATATACTACGAGAATCGTTTTAGTATAATTAGAAACGAGAAAGCTTTTTCTAATAAACCTTTATCGGTCTCCATGTCGACCTTTTTCCTCACACAAATTATAATTTACACAATTCCCTCGATGTTCACATCGCTTTAATTATCCCACCCTGCTCTTTCGTATTCTAAAGTTCCATTTCTGCCTAATTTATATTGTACACTTGAGTAATAAACGACCGAAACTTTACAACTCGACTTTAATTTTGACTTCAAATTAAATCCGGCTCCAAAACTCTATCGCCCCCTTCTGATTTGATAGAGGTATAACGTTTTGAAAACAAAGAGGCCCGGACGGCCGATGCTAAATTGCTATTTGTCAATTCTGTTTATCTGCAGAATAATTAACAAAACTGTATCAGCGGCTGGTGTTTACCGTGATCAATATAAATTGGAAAAGTTTCCTATTTTAACACTCGACGACGGTTTTATTAAATCCCGTCGCGCTTGGGTTACGCGTCAGGGCCCGAACTTTTTTATTGCTTTTAATTCAGCCCTTAATTTTACAGTTTTTCGAACGCTTTTAATACAATCTCTAATTTTACAAATCAAAACGTGAAAGTAAAAAAGCCAAAAGGGTTCGCGAAGGGAATGTGTATATGATTGTGACATGATGGGGGACGAGGTAAATCTGGGAAAATTTCTTTGATCATAGGCGGTTTTATTTAACTCAAAGGAAGTCGAGAATGGTGATTTTCTGGATTGGATTTATGATTCGGCATTCAATATTGGAAAGGAAGTTAATTATTAAGGACCATAAACGAAGGAAAGGGAAAAATAAAATTAAGGTTTAATAGTTTATTTGCTTTATGATGTTGGCGTAGCTACGGCTGAGTTTGCAAGTATCTGTTCTGTAGTTAATAATAATTTACCCAGGCCCTGAAGAAGACTCGAATAAAAGTCGAAACGTCGGCAAAAAAATGAAAAAGGAGTTTTTCTAAACTATTTCATTCTTGACTGCTCCTCACGACTTCAACAAATTTTGAAACAACAGGTCACTAATTGTCTATATTATGGAGAAACTATAAATTCTCCAAGAGACAAATTGATGCCATTGTATTCTAGCTAAACAGCGACAAGCTTCCCTAGAAACAGTAGACAAGATCGAACTTGTGACAAATTATCTACACGCACACCGCCCAATCAAACCTCCAAACTTTTGTGGGCATAGAAAAATCGTTATAGCTGAGTAAATACTAATTATTTCCAATGTTTAAATACGGGTTGTATCACAGCAAATCTTCCTATCTTCGTATTTATTCAATTTTCAAGATTTCAAAAGCGAAATGGGTCGATTTGAATATCGCAAAATAAATTTCCGGATCTTGAGCATCGAGTTTCACCGATTTCCGGTTCGAACAGCCTCGTTGAAAATGAGAAATAAATTGGATTTAAATGAGGAGTCGTACCGTTGGGGGAGGGAGTCCAAGAAGTTTATCCGGAGCGTACTTATCAATGAGGAGGGTGAAAAAGAAAGTTTTGGGGAAATGTTATGTCTGCCGAAGGGGGGCTGGGGGGCGGCCGGAGGTGGCTAGGGTGAGCCGTATGAACTGGATCGATTTTGTAGGTTGGCCTTGAGAGAGGAACATCAAGAATAGGTCTCCATAGCAACATTTGACTCTATTTTGACGGATTCTTCCCCAAATTTTAATTCCCTTTTTTGACCGTATATAGTCAGACCCGGCGTGTAGTGGAGTCGAGCGGTGTTAGCATACCCATGGCGCCGTCTTCAAAGAACGAATAATATACATATTTTACAGGCGAAACTTTTTTCGTTTAAAGTTTTACTTTCAACAAAGAAAAAGCTTTTCTTAATTAGGGTTATATAATTATCCTTAAAGTTCAAATTTAAAACAGAACGATACGTATAAGAGAGGTTTTTAAAACAAAACCTGTTTGTTGTATTTTCTCGTTAATTAAACATTTTCTTCTAAATACCTATCAACGGAAATTTTTTCCAGTCATTCAGACTACAGTATAGTGTAATACTAGACAGACCATGCATAAAACAATAGGCTTCAGCTACCTCAAGGAAATTAAAGAACTGGTAAATCAGAAAAGGAAAGAAAGAAACGGTAGGAAAAGATGGCAACAATCAAGAGGCTCTGCAGACAAAAATATTCTTATGTTGTTATATGGTCCAAAAAGTTAAATGAAAGCTTAAAAAAAAAAACAAAAAAACAACTACATGACGACTTAATCAGAGTTTATCTATTTATTTGATCTTATGCCTCGCTATGAAGGCAAAAAAATTAAAGCACCAATCGTCCAAATTCCTCCTTTAAAAAAAGAAGATGGTAAATAGAAGTCGAAAGACTGGTCTCTGGTGGAAAGAGAGCAGAGAAAAAGCCGAATTTTTGCCAGACCTTGCTGAATTTTTCAAACCAAATGAAAACATAATTAGCAGCTTACTTGAAGTAACCATTCCGCAAGTAGAAAATCCATCTCTAATCATTCATACATCGGACATAATAGAAAAATCTTTTGAAGAAAAACAAATTTGTTCTGCTATCTTCCTTGATTCTCACAAGCTTTCGAAAAGGTCTGGCATGAAGGATTCATCAATAAACTAAATGCTGCAAAAGCAGTTTGTAGGTATTGTCATTCCTGCCTAACTGACAGACAGTCAAAGTTAGACTCAAACAATCAGATCGACATGCAAAATTAAAAACAATAAATGCAGGAGGGCCACAAGGTAGCATATTAGGTCCTCTTCTTTACTTGTTCTGCACTAGTGATTTTCCGAAAATAGATGGTGTAAAATTTGCGAGTTTGCAGATGACAACACGTTTGCGGTGATATCAGTAGGACCGACTATCAATCAAAATGCTTGTAATAAGATAAACGAATGGTCACAACAAAAGTTCAATAATGTGTTAAATCAGTATATATAAATTTTACAAACAAAAAAGTGGACCATGTTCCCTTGCTCACAATCGATGAAACTATTATACTACACAACGATACAACTAAGTATCTGAGAATGACCTTAGATGCCAAGCTGAGATGGAAAGTGCACGTGAAGACAAAAAAAAGGACAGAAATAGTTTTAAGGTATAGATCCTGGTTGATAAGACGTGGCTCCAACCTTACTAGACAAATAAAATATTATTATATAAACAAGTCCTAAAGCCTATGTGGACATATAGTATTCAACTATGGGGTTGTACCAAACACGGAAATATCAAAATCATACAAACACTCGAAAATTTGCCACCAAACACCAGTATTGACTCAGCCATCACGAAAATGTGGAAGTGACCAAAGTCCTACATAAACGAAACACCGTCAAAGGTTAAAAAGAACAAAGCCATCTGAACCATTGTAGTCTAATAGACCAGTTTTAATAAATAAATTACATTTAAAAAATATTAAATACCTAATAATTTTAGGAAATTGAAATGTATAGGCTTCTTAAAAGGCTGAAATTGAATTTGTTATTTATCAATTCACTTTTTTTTTTCTGAAGAGGATATTTCAACTTAGTTATTCGAACTCCTCGGGGTGCTGGTATTTTTGAAAAAAAAAGCTCTTAAGTATGGTCGGTTCGAATTCGTCCTTTACCTAACAGTGATGACCTCCGTGTCAACACCTAAACCGTTGCGTCCAACGACACCCCTTTAAAAAATAGTAATATTCTATATACAAACTTCACCGAACAGCCTCCGTGGATTGATTTCGAAAGTTTTCTTTTCTAAACTTTTAATCCCTTCTTGGTGTTATATAGGCCGACCCAACGTGCAGTTGCGTCATGCGGTTTATCATGCTGAAAATCGGTCGTCCTCTTTAAAAATAAAATAGAAAAATTATACAGTCCATATCGGAAAATATTTACAATTGTTCCAATTAATTATCCTTTTTATCTAATGTTTTGGTTGAGGTGAAGAATTAGCGTCCTGAGCGGGGAACACTAATTTTTCATCTTAACCACAAACCTTAGAAAGAATAATTAATTGGAATAATTAATACGGTCAAGTATGACGTCTAAACAAGTATGGATTAATTTACAATTCTGTTTATCAACATTTGTCATTTGGAAAATAGTGAGTTATCAGTGCCATTTTTTTTTCGTCAAGGTAAAAATAATAATAATAATAATAGGCTGACAATATCGTTTTGTAACTCAACTGCCAATAACGATTTTTCGAGGCCGAAGTAAGTAAGAAGGTTCAAAAATTATTGGGTTGTCCGGAAAATAATGCAGGATTTTAAGTTTTCATTAAAAAAAATCTATATAAAATATTCTGTTTACGTTTACAGGATTACTCATTTGTATTCTTCCAAATGATATTGTTTGTTTACCTCTGTAGCATTCCGCTACTTGGAAATAATTCAGTCATCCTTATAATGTCAAAGCGAGAATTTCGTACGATTTTCTTTTACGAGTTTAAACTCGGCCGAAGCGGAGCCCAAACGGCTAGAAACATTAACCAAGTCTGGGGCGAGGGTTGTGTTAATGAGTGCACTGTGCAAAGGTGGTTTAAAAAATTTCGGGAGGGAGATTTCAGCCTTGAAGATGAAGAAGGTCGTGGAAGGCCTTCCTCTCTTAATGATGATGTTCTGCGATCAGTGGTGGGTGCAGAGCAACTCAAAGTCAGTAAAACGACCGTCGCTGACCACCTCAAGGCGATTGGAAAAGTGAAAAAACTCGAAAATTGGGTTCCACACTCATTAAACGATCGCCAAAAAAATCAGCGCTTTGATGTTTGTGCATCACTTCTTTGTCGAAACAAAAATGACCCATTTCTGGCCAGAATTGTTACATGTGACGAAAAGTGGATTCTCTACGATAACACTAGACGTTCTGGACAGTGGCTCGACAAAGGAGAAGCTCCAATACATTTTCCAAAGCCCCCAACTCATCAAAAAAAGGTAATGGTTACGGTATGGTGGGCTTCATTTGGTTTAATACACTACAGCTTCTTAAATCCTGGCGAAACCATCAATGCTG
This sequence comes from Cimex lectularius, assembly GCF_000648675.2. Taxonomy (NCBI): domain Eukaryota; kingdom Metazoa; phylum Arthropoda; class Insecta; order Hemiptera; family Cimicidae; genus Cimex; species Cimex lectularius. The sequence goes on from NW_019392696.1 coordinate 651,362, forward strand.
AATCATACTGTAACCAAATTAATACCATGCATCAGAAATTGGCAGTAATGAAGCCCTCTTTGGTCAATCGGAAAGGGCCCATTTTGTTGCATGACAACGCTCGACCACATGTGTCACGTGTAACGTCACAAAAATTATTGGAGCTTGGCTATGAAACTTTGCCTCACCCACCCTACTCTCCGGACCTCTCGCCTACTGACTACCATTTTTTTAGACACCTGGACCACTACTTAGAACACATAATATTCAAAAATCAAACGGAACTGGAAAATGCATTTATTGACTTTATCAATTCTAAAAATTCTGAATTCTACTCAGACGGAATTAATAAGTTACCAACACGTTGGGAGAAATGTATTGAGAGTATGGGAAATTATTTTGATTAAAGAACATTGCTTTAAAGTAACTAGTTTCTTTTTTTTTGTTTAATACCAAAATCCTGCATTATTTTCCGGACAACCCAATATATCAAACTTTCTACCAAATTTTACTTGCAACATTTCAATAAGAAATTTTATGGGTTTTTAACAACTAGAAAACAAACCAAAAATCTCAACCCTATTGAGATATTGATCTATATTTTACTAAAATGAAAGGTTGAGTAAAAAATTAAATTTTTTAATTTTTAAAGAAACAATTTCTTCAGCTTGATCGATTGGTCATCCATTATCGATTAATTTCGTTCTCTTTGTAAGATTAATCTTTCACAATTTAAAATAATTTCTCTGTAAGCAAAATGAAGGAATTTAGTAGAGTGAAAACACTAAATTTTGTGACATATTATGAAATAATAATTAAAATTTTATTTTCAAAGTGTCTTTTTTTAAATTTCGACGTGATGAGTCAGAAGAGAAGTGAGTCAGAAGAATCATCGTGAGATTGAATGTTTTCCTGGAAGTTCAAGTTTTGTCTCCCATAGAAATCCTCAAATGTGGTATGGGGCCAAACATTAATCATAAAGTTTCGATTGTTGCCTGGCCGAGGCGTTTGTTAAATTTAGAGATAACAACCGTTTACGGTTTCCTGTGTGTGCCGAGCTCTCATGCCACTTGTTGCAGGCTTCTGCACGGCAAGCCGTCCCATCGATGAAAACGGCGCTATTTTTCACCCAGTGAGGATGGGAAGAGTGTTTGTTCGTTAATAAATACAGTTGCATCACAAAATGATTCGGGACGAACCGGAGCGTGGCAATAAAATGTACCGGTTTCGCTTTTATTCTATTTAAGCTCGTTGGCCACGGCCTCGAAGCTCCGACCGTGTCGGCTCTACATCTTCAGGGCTCAATTCACAATGACTCATTTACCATTTTTAAGAGGAAGTCGTTAGTCTTCCAGCGCCGCGAAACGTAATTGGCGGTCCAAACAGGTTTTGTAACCGACGGATTTTTTTTTTTTTTTTTGAAAATGAATACTTTTAAATGCTGAGGCGCTGGTTGATATCGCTTAGCGTGCGCTTCGTCGGTTCGAAAGTTACGGCCCTTGGTAAAATATTTGTATTCTCCGTCGAGCCAGAGGAGGAGATTTGAAGATTAGATAGGCAGAAAAGGGGAAAACGAGGAAAAAGCGCAATCTCTTTCAACCTCTCGGGCAATTACGTTATTTCAATAATAACATTAAGAATACTTTTTTATCTAGGAAAATATTTACGCGAAATTAAGCAGAATTATTCACCATTTTAAACCTTTTTTTTAAATTGGATCTTAATCTAATTTACCTGGATATTTATCATTTAAACACATCTACCCCGTTATAACTACGTGTTGAATCTTTTTTGACCCTTTTATGAAAAAGGTCCAACGAAACAGCAAAGTTTTGACGAACAGGAAGCTCCACAATAACGCTCGATTTCACGCTTGGCTGTCAAGAAGCAACGAGACGAATATAAACAACAAATCCAACATATTCAGCGGACTATTATGACGACGAGCTAAGCAGAACATTTTCTATCTCTTTTCTCTTTTAACTAAAGAGAGAAAAATAGATTAACGAATTGACATATATATTTTTTAATTTTCACCCTATCTATACATACATTTTTCTATTTATCTATAAGTCTCCCTCCACCCTACTCCAACTACCTATATATCCACACATCTTTTCATTAATCAATTTATATATATATATATATATATATATATCAATTCGTTAATATATATATAGGTAGATAACTATCTATATATTTATCTTTCTATACATCTATACCTGTTTAACTATCTATCTCACTATTTTACCCCTCTCCTTCTTTCCACTTAAATTTTCTCTCTAACTATCTATACATTTTCCTCCCCTTCATAGATAGATGGATAAGGATAGATATATAGCTAGATACAGAGAGAGAGGTTGTTGGATGAACAGATCGATTAATTGATTGGTGGATTGAGTGAGAGATAGTTGGATTGACTAGCTTGATTGATTGAGGGTTGTGAGAGAGGACGGGAGAGATGATTGAAGATATGTAGATAGCTTGATTGATGGATGGATAGTGAGAGAGAGGTGGTTGGATGGATTGATTGTGTGTATGTGAGACATAGTTGGACAGACATATAGGTTGATTGATCGAGGATAGAGAGAGGAGAGTTGAGAAGATTATACATAAATAGATTGCTTGATTGATAGAAAGAGAGGGAGAGAGAAAGAGAAAGAAAGAGAGAGAGATAGTTGGATAGACTAGCTTGATTGATTGACGGTTGGTCAATCAGAGATGATTGAGAAAGATAGCTGATAATAGATAGATAGATAGATGATAGATAGATTGATGGAGAGAGAGAGAGAGAGAGAGAGAGAGAGAGAGAGAGAGAGAGAGAGAGAGTGAATGAGTGAGGGGGAGAGAGCGAGAAATTGATTGATTAACTGACATTCTATTTTACCTCGCAAAATTATGGCTTTTGGATTTTTTAACTTTTACTTCATGTCACTTAACATGAAGTAAGTGAGAGAGCGGAGAAAGAAAGAAATAAAAAGAGAGAACGACCATCCAGGTTTATTATTGCTAACGAGATGCATCTTTTACACCTTGTGTCTGTTGAATTTTATTGAAATGCAAAAGAGCTCCTTGGTCGTTATTGTTGGGGTCACCGGGGTGGCTTTGTGAACTGTAAGTGCTTTATCATTTTTTCGCCAGACGGGAAGTACAGCAGTAGTGGATTTCAAAGAAACACCAAGTTAGGGAACAATGAATGCACTGTCCTCTAAGCTCTTTACTTCTCGGCCCGTCACTGTTTACTCAGAGGATAAAAAACAACTGAACATAAAATGGGAAGTGGGACTGTTACCATACCCGCCTTAAAAGGTCAGCAGCTACAGAAATCAAAATTAAGTGCGTACAACTTGGACACAATTGTCTAATTGTTCGCCGAGGGTCACTCTTGTGTATATAGTTACAAAAGACGTCATGGAGTCGGAAGAAACAGATTCTAATTGTTTTAAAATGCATTTATCCTTGTCAAAGTGCACAATATTTGATTCAATTTTCTATTGTTTTCTTCCGAAAAACCTTGCTAAATCTTAAATTTCGCTGTATTCCTGGCGAGGTTTATCTTTTCCCCCGTGTGCTTGGAAAAGAACCAATGTGAGATTCTAGAAGATAGGATATTCAAATACAAGTTTAAAAAAATTCCTATTTTCAGATGATTTGCGCAGTAGGTAGATCAGCAATATCCTATTTATTTCGCTAAAACTAGAAAATTTCCATGTTCAGTGGGTGATAACCTTGAATTGTTTGGGCGTAGTTTGACGACGGTAATCCTTGTTATGGGCTCTTTATCCGGTTTTCTAACCTTTCTAGCAAAACCTAATAAGCAATGCGTTTTCGAAGGTTTACATTATTGTAGTATGTACATTCATTTTTGTGATCTAAATCTATTCAGAAAGAAATATCTAACGTATATAAATGAAAAAAGCTTTACCGGATGGAACGATTTATTGGAGTAATAAATAATTATGGCTTTTAAAAAATCTTCGTTCTGTGAATCTTATCAGCAATCATTTATAAAATTCACCTTCTAACCTTTAAACAGGAAAGTTTAAGTTGTTACTCAATAAACAATATCGCCGTTACTTCTCCTCTTCGATAAGGAATTTGTAGGCATAAAATAATTATTTAAAAAAAATTGAAATATGCTTTACGTGGTAGTATCTTTTTTTTTTGTAAGAAGGAAGCTTTTCATATTTATGCTCTGTACACAAGGTATGCGGTCGAAGAGTAAGATATTTTTCTCTTTGTTGACACCTTCCGGCGGCTATTTACCCATTTTATCGATCCCGTCGGATGCTGAGAACAGATCTGGTCTGTGGGAACTGAGTCAGCTCTCAATCAATTGGCAGAACTTTCTCATTAACTCACGTCACCCTGGGGCGTTTATGCCACCGTGGTCGTTTAGGAGACCCGACTTGTTTTGCAGACTGGACGCCGGGTTTGGCCAATTGTGTATTACCAGATTGGCCAGGCGTAAAACAAACTCTCCCCCTTTTTCGATTACCACGAGGAGGGTTTACGTGGTCGAACGTTTCTTCCTAAGTTTATTTCTCCTATTTTTGTGATTTATGAGTTGAACTGAAACCATATAACTCAATCAACAAAAAACAAAATTTATTTCTTAAAAAACCAGTAATAAAAAAAATCCTATTTCCAAGAAATAATATAGTTAGTTACATAACAACAATGGCTGATTTATTTCAAATACAATGCCACACTTTGGTTTACGAGTAGACGTAATAAAACAACTTTATTCGATTACGAAACTTCATTTTAAATTTAGAAACGAATATATCTACATATTCTTACGTAAAATATATGATTCGTACTCTTTCATAAAATATTAATTGTTATAAATTATTAGTCAAGATGAAATTACTAGTAAAAACGATTTGTTAGAGTGAGTGAGTCTGAGAGGGAGAACGGGAGAGAGAGCGAATGAGTGAGTCTCCCAGAGAGAAAGGGACGAAGGGAGAGAGTGAAAAAAGAGGGAGAGAGAGAGTGTGAAAAAGAGGTAGAGAGAGAAAGAGAAAGAGAAAGAGAAAGAGAGAGAGAGAGAGAGAGAGAGAGAGAGAGAGAGCGAAAGGAGGTGAGTGAAAGGAAGAGGGTTTAATTCACTATCATTTTCAATACCGGGTATAAATGTACAGTATTTAAAAAAGAAAAAAGTAAAAAAAGCCAACGTTAGAAAATGTTCTGAGCTGTTTTCCTCGTCACTGGAGGCCCAATAACATGAAATAATGTTAATCGTTTTAAAGACTGTTTATTCTGGAAGTGTTTGTATTTATATGTAACCGTAGTGGAAGGCAGGAATGACACCCCCGAACCCACACAAACGATGAATGGACGCCTTGAACTTCCTTTTTAATAGAATATCCTGAGTCATTTCCCAATAAGACAATTCCTATCCCTCGCGGCTCGCCCACATCCAATCCTTTCATATCTTCCCTTCCTATCGATTTCTATTGCATAACGCCCTTAAAAACAGATGGACCGACAATTTCGAGATGGGCCGTATTCTGACCAATGTATACTTAAAACTTAATAAAAAGGCCGGCATTATTGCAATCGAATCAGCTTCAGAGAGCAAGACCGCGACCCGACGCCAGTTCTCCTTGGGGTCTGTATGGCTTTTGAAATTATATTGAAAATTATAGTACAGGTTGAACGTTTCCCGTTACCTTGATCCTTTGATCGTCTTCACCCGGGTCAAGAGTCGTCACGACGTGACACCGAAAGTTCGGTTCAGAAAGAAAAATTGACTTCAAGGTGGTTCAGTAGTTAAAAAACTTAACATCAGAGCTATAACTCCGCTTACATTATTATTAAACTAAATACAAAGTAGTTTTTCATACTGCTTATCCTATTTTTTTTTTGCAATGTTGGGTTGATTTTGATGTTTTTTCTTTTGAAATTAGACCGATGTAGAAGACAGTATTGATCTTCTGGGTTTAAGTGACCCCAAACACGTTTGACTCAGAATAGCAGTGAGAATGGGCCCCACTCGATAAGATCAGTTCTGACATCGCCTTTTAGCCTAATTTCTCAATAGGTTGTTGAAAAAATACATGTATATTAAAATCGAACCCAGTTTTCTTGAACTGAGTCATTATTGCCAAATAGACCAGCAGCCTAGGCAAAGCTGACGAAATATGGGCCACTCCGGAGGTAAAATTCTTCGCTACACTCATAATTGTCCCCTTTTTTTCTATTACGGCTCCATAATAGAAGACTCGCTTTATCCCTCGGTAAGAAATACGGTTTCGCAGGTTGCCCCGATTAAAAGCCAACCGATTATGTTACACAAAAAGAGGGGGGATACTGGAAAAAGGGGAGATGAAAACGCCTTAATTATGTATTTCACCTTTATTCTACCTCCTTTGCTGGCTTAATTGAGGATTTATTTTAATCAGTTCACTTTACGCAGGTTTTCCATGAGAAACATTTTATAATTAGTGCGGCTCTTTGCGTTATTCTCAGGGTTTATGCTTTGATTAACGAGCTTCAGGCATTGTAAAATATGTAAATGGAGCGGCCTCGATTTATTGCTGTGCGTAATTTTTCACGATTTTTTTTTATTGCACTTTCCTTTCTTCTCGATAGGAATTGCATAAGCGTAATCAAAATGTAAATTGCAATCGGACTCTGAATACACGGATATCCAGTTAAATCTAAATTATAACTTAGATTTCGCTAATTGCTAAAAGGTATAATCGTATATTCAACATTACATCACTTTAGGGCTCGGCTTTCCGAGTCATTAAAGCCAACAAGTTTGTTAGCGCGTATAAGGGAAATATAATGTTTGCGTTTGCTTTGTGCGCGTTGCAAAAGGGATAATGATGAAAGCATATGCCCTACCTTGTAATAATGTAATAAAAGGACTGCTTTTACCAATCAACTCATACCATGTTGGACGTAATAAAATCGACAAAACGTAACCATAATGAAAGACATCTTTGACGTCCTAGTTGAATTTTCTCATTTAGAAAATATTAAAAAGAAAAAGAGGTTTACGGCCTGAGAGGAGACACGAAGACGCCGGAGCTAGTAGTGACAATCAATACTAGAGATTCTCGTCCTCGTTTCTCCATTATCCTTGCAAACCTTGCCAACAGTTTGGGTTGTTTTTTTTTGGAAGAGTAATGTTTGAAAATAGGTGCAACAACCCAGTTGGCACGTATTCCGTTGTCGCCATTGATTTTTTTACCCTTGTTCGTTTTGTTCTTAAATTTTCTTAAATTCACTTGGTATATGGATCAAACATGTCTAGAATCTATAGGAAAAATTTTATTTGTTCGTTCAGTTTGTGTTGTTATGAACACATTGCATTGGATCAACAGTCGATTTTCTCCACAAATATTGGTCAAATTTAGCTTTCTTATGAATTGGGTCTGATCGATAGTGTTATCGACAAGCTATCTTGCAGAATATATCTAGTAAGATAAAAAAAACTTTATATGAACTTAGTGCGACAACGTTGTAAAATTAATCATTGTAAAAAATAAAATTTCTTGAACCGATGTTGCCGAAGGAGGAGAAAATTATTATTATTATTATTTTTTTAATTAATAGGCAACTCTTTTCAAATATTCCTGACTATTTGGATCACCAACTAAGTAATATGAATTGCACGCCGTTTGAATTTTTCTCTTGGACAGTAGTACAAATTTGAAAAATTAATTTTTATATTTACTTGCTAATAGATGTTTACAAGCCAATTTGAACGGAACTGTTAAAATTTTTTGTGAACCTTCGACAAACAGCTGATGTCAGAGTAACTGTTTTACTTTTCCTAAAATTTTGAACTATCTTTTTCTAAAAATTAGTTATTCTTGATAGATAAAAGCAGGTTTTGAAATCTGGAATATGCATATGATTGAGAGTGTTTAGAATTATGTCCGTGGTATCGATCACTTCTCGTTGTCAAGCTGTACAGTTCCATTAAATTTGTTTTGTACCCCTCTCTGATCGAAATGGTATCTTCTGCCTTCGAATCGTTTTAAGCACGCCCTCGAAATTTATTTCATTCATTCGGCGGAAAAAAAAATCGGGGGCTTATTTGAGGCATCAAGGCGACCAGGAGGGGTGGGAAAACAGTATATATAAAATAGGGGAGAGTTGTCATGACTACGCCACGTGGGTACCTTTGCCGTGTTTTCTGCCCCACTAACACCTCAACCTATGAAAATTTTCCAGTGTGCCAGGTTTCCGAGATCGAGTGAGTTGTTTAACCGGAATGTCTGGAAAAAAAAATCCTATCGAAAGTGAAACTGAGGAAGGACGATGGAGGAATTCGTTTTGCATGAGTTTTAAATGAATGGGCACGTTTGTTATTAATTGTGTTTTCAACGTTATAATGTTATTCAGCATAACTTTTACCGGAGCGGTCACACAGTTTGATTTTCGTGCACGCCAAGGCATCGTTAGGGAGGGATTCGACTCAATAAATTTCACGGGCAATAAAGGGTGTCTGAGTTGGGGGTTTCCTCTTCCATCGGACAAAACAACTAAGATTTGTACGTGAGCCTACTTTTCCTGATTTTGTAAAACTTAATAAAATATTACATTTTCTTCTCTGCAGGCCAACTGACTTAACACAACTGTCATCTCCTACTAGAATGTAGAAATTCTAATTCTAGGGGTTTCTGTGCTGCGAAAACCAAGAAATATTATACTCTATCCATTAATTTCGTGGTCCGATTGACCAAATAACTTCTTTAAATTGATTTATGTTTTTATGTAAGGTATTGGTTGAAATGAAAAAGTCAGCGTCCGAGCGGGATTCGAACCCACGACCTTCGGCTCAATACGCCGCTGCTCTAACCACTTGAGCTATCCAGACTTCGATCCACTCGGACACAAACTCCCCATCTCACCTTTCCTTTCGAATTTTCCCTACTTTTTGCCATTTTTCAAATGCCGTGTAATCAGGATTCGATTCTCGGCGACATATGAAGTGGCCTCGGAGAGCTGTTAGTTACTCTATTATACTCTATGTTCTACACTAAAGAGCGGATAGTCCTAATTAATTTATGAAATTTGCAACTTCCCAAAGTTATTAGGAACTCCAGAATGTAGTTTATCTGTTAAGTAAACACATCTTCGTACAATTTTCCTTATAATTCAGTTTTTCTTAACGCCAATCTTTTACAGATTCCCTTTGAGTATTCAGAAGCCCTTTACGAAAACTTTCAAAGGTCTAAGATCTTCCTGCTTTCTATTTCTTTTTTTCTTCTATTTCTTGGATTGCCATCGTCCAGCGAGAGACTTCCTCTTCGTCCCTATCCCATAGAAAGGTTCCTGTGAGCAATGTAGCATCTCCCAAGCTTATTCATTCCATGGAACAAATAATTTGCATTCAGATTCCTTGCACTGCTGCAGTTCAGAGCACTGATATTACTTATTGGCTATCTAAAAGTACAAAGTAAGGTAAGGAGGGCTTAATGTCCAACTATAACCGTTCGGTGTCGCGGACGAGGGGTCAAGCCACTTTACAATACTTCTTTTAAACTATATTCTGATGAAAAGCTATGGATTGGCAGGATACGAACCCAGGACTGCTAGCGTGGCAAAGATGAGTGGGACGCCCTGACCATTCGTAGTTTATTTTTTAACTCTTTATTTAAATTAAATTTTACCAACGTACACCGTCCTCGACCTCTTACTAACTTAATTTTTGTTTTATTTCTGTCAGTTCTCTTCATTATTGTTTATTTTTAATCGAGTTTTCACAAGGGTACCGTAAGTCTTTTTAATAACATACTCTTATATCGGGTCTTGCTTACATTTTTCCGGCGGTGGGTATCCTCATAATCATATAAGGCTGGTGACAGTTCTTAAATTATGTATAAAAATTACAGATTTGACCTTTAAATGCAATTTACGGTTAATGTACGAATTACGCTTTTTTTACCTCGTGTTTCCACATTAGCCCTGGAAATAGACACAGAAGAGGCACCAGCCAGGTATCCAGGGGCCACCGTCGAGCAAGGAGAAAAGGCAAACGTAGTTATTTTCTTTTTTACTATATTATTTAAAAGTTAAACTTTATATTTAATTTTAAATGTTTTAAATACGTTTTGATAAGCATTCTTTTTAGAGAATTACCTCACAATGTCGAAAAGTTTAGCCAATTTATTAATGATTAAGTAGAAGTCGTAAAAGGCTATATTTCTCTTAAGTTTTTGTTATGATACAGTATAAATGTGGGCGGATGATATAATAGTATTTAATTATTTTTATAATTTTTGGTTTTTAACCCAGAAAACTAACTTAAGGGTATCATTAATCCTAATAGTTAATTATTTATTTATTTTTAATTGTTAAATAGTAAATCATAACTATAAACTAAATCCGGCGACGTTATGATGTGTTGACATTAAATATAAACGTGTTTCTAGGAAATCCGAAAGTAAAGACGAAACATTCTCTCGACGCGATAAAAGTAGCAAGAATGACGGTGGCCATACGAGTGTTCAGCGGTAAGCGTTAATGAAATTAATTTATGCAAATAGGTCTATGGCTACGATAAGTCGTGTCGAATCGGACACACGGTTAAATCATTATTACGTTCAAACTTATAATGAGATGTTTCTAAGTGTGATACAGGTGTAATTTGTAGGTTTTGAGAATCAAACCTTCAATTATGACTGTAATGACTGACAAGAGTGTCAAGAAGAGGAGATAATAGCTTTTTAAAAATCCACTTTTTCCCCTTTTAGTATATCTTACTAACGAATATGGAAAAAAAGTTTAAAGAGGATTTTAATATAAAACTCATAAAATTCGAGGACATGTCGTTACAGTTAGTGTACCGTACAAATGCACTAAATTGCGAGGAATTGCTTATAATTGCACTTGGAAGAACCCCTCTTTTATGATTTTCTCCCCACTTTTCCTTAATCAACAATTGTTCTTAATTGTCGAAGGAGCGAGTGTTGTTAATGTTGAAGTGATCTAGGCCTGAAAAAGTATATTTATAGCTCGCGCAATCCTGAGAGAAAGTGGTACGATGAATACGATAGGATTTTATAATAGGAAGGACCAATTTTCTACAGTTTCTTCTTCCTCTTCTTAGGCATATGATTGGCGAAGATGAGTTGAACGATAAAATTACCCCGGCGCGTTAGACCCAATTCCTCTCTCTTGATACGACAGTTGTTGGTAACCAATTGTGAAACTGATCGCTACACTCTCCTATTAATCAATTGTCCGAGTTTACCATGTCTCATGATCTGCATCCTCCTTTCCGATTGGACGGGACACGACTAAATTGACCAGGTGCATTTCACTTTTGTTTTCACCCCCCTTGGTCCAGGGTGGTTTAGATTGTAATCTTCTTGCCCTCCTGGTTTCCGCCCCTGTGAGAATTGTTCAACCTTGACTCCTGGTGGCAACTTAGCGACAAGGAAAGTAACGATGTAGGAAACCGGTGAGATTAAATGTATCGATGGTTGTCAATTTGTATTGAGTAAAATACTCTGCTCTGAGAAGGAAAAATAATTGTGTAACGATCTTGCTTAAAAAGATCAACTAGTTCTTGAATCGTCGAGGTGAAAAATATTGATCTTTATTCGTAAAAAAACACATAAAATATACTGATATGAGGAAGTGGAAAGATTGTGTATTGTAATGATCAGTGCTGAAACAATTTGTAGAACAATATACATATAGGTGTTTAACTTCTGTTCCCCCTATATTTTTGATTGGAGTGTTTTTGGAATTTCCCGAGACACGTTCTTTTATGGTTTAGTTTCTCATGAGCCAATTTGATTTACTCGTCAGAATGGACGGTTTCGAATAGGGGCTTAACTATTTCATTTGGCAAGCACGCATCAATGTACATTTTTGGAAAAATTTTGACTTTTTGCTTTTGAGCTTTTTTTTAATTTGAGCAACTATAGCGAAGTTATTAGAAGGAAAGAAAAACTATTTCCGAACATTGTTTTTTCGTTCTTCTACCAAGAACCAATTTATTTATTTATAATTTTAGTTGATAGTAAATTAATGCTCATGGTACCGAAAGAAAAACTTTCCAATAATTTCCATAAAAGCGTCGATCAGGATGCTCTGGATGTAGTTCATTCAAGGGCTATTCGGCCAGGTGCAAATTTCGGTTGCACTGTGAAATAGTTAGCCTCTATTCCTATCCCCCCAGAGAGTTAGATCGAAATATTTTGGCTCAAGAGAAACAAGACAAAGAAAAAGTTTGTTTTAAACACCCCAATAAAAATGTACATATAAAACAGGGTGAACTCACTCTAGAGTAAATATGAATACCACCCAAAACGTGAAATACACTCCCATAATAAAACAGGAAGGCTTTTATTATAACGACAAAAATAACAATTACTATACATATATTCATATTATTTTAAAGGAAATCAACAGGAATAAGACGTAAATTATCGAGCGGTGGGAAAATTGTATACCTAAAACCATATCTACGCTAAGCGGAAACAGGTAGGATTTTGCTTCAACAAAAAAGTTTGTATAACAATATACAGACAATTCAAAAGAGATCCACCGGATTACGTCGTAAACCATTGACAGGCGACAAATGTAAAAATGTAGTTCTAAAAGTACAGAATACATTTTTCTAATTAGGCAGGGAATATTTTGCAATAAGCATTATAGAAACAACACCAATATACAAATAGTTTAAAAAGAAATGAATACCCTGAACTTCGAACCCTTGCTAGGAGAAAATGAAAAGCATTGTAAAAACAATGTTATGTTTGGATTTAGTGAAATAATAAACCGTTTGTGATTATTACGAATGTTAATATTTGTACAAAATGACCTCCATATATTGGGTTGTCCGGAAAATAATGCAGGATTTTGGTATTAAACAAAAAAAAAGAAACTAGTTACTTTAAAGCAATGTTCTTTAATCAAAATAATTTCCCAACGTGTTGGTAACTTATTAATTCCGTCTGAGTAGAATTCAGAATTTTTAGAATTGATAAAGTCAATAAATGCATTTTCCAGTTCCGTTTGATTTTTGAATATTATGTGTTGTAAGTAGTGGTCCAGGTGTCTAAAAAAATGGTAGTCAGTAGGCGAGAGGTCCGGAGAGTAGGGTGGGTGAGGCAAAGTTTCATAGCCAAGCTCCAATAATTTTTGTGACGTTACACGTGACACATGTGGTCGAGCGTTGTCATGCAACAAAATGGGCCCTTTCCGATTGACCAAAGAGGGCTTCATTACTGCCAATTTCTGATGCATGGTATTAATTTGGTTACAGTATGATTCAGCATTGATGGTTTCGCCAGGATTTAAGAAGCTGTAGTGTATTAAACCAAATGAAGCCCACCATACCGTAACCATTACCTTTTTTTGATGAGTTGGGGGCTTTGGAAAATGTATTGGAGCTTCTCCTTTGTCGAGCCACTGTCCAGAACGTCTAGTGTTATCGTAGAGAATCCACTTTTCGTCACATGTAACAATTCTGGCCAGAAATGGGTCATTTTTGTTTCGACAAAGAAGTGATGCACAAACATCAAAGCGCTGATTTTTTTGGCGATCGTTTAATGAGTGTGGAACCCAATTTTCGAGTTTTTTCACTTTTCCAATCGCCTTGAGGTGGTCAGCGACGGTCGTTTTACTGACTTTGAGTTGCTCTGCAAGTTCTCGAACAGTTGTTTTGGGGTTTTCTTCCACCACTGATCGCAGAACATCATCATTAAGAGAGGAAGGCCTTCCACGACCTTCTTCATCTTCAAGGCTGAAATCTCCCTCCCGAAATTTTTTAAACCACCTTTGCACAGTGCACTCATTAACACAACCCTCGCCCCAGACTTGGTTAATGTTTCTAGCCGTTTGGGCTCCGCTTCGGCCGAGTTTAAACTCGTAAAAGAAAATCGTACGAAATTCTCGCTTTGACATTATAAGGATGACTGAATTATTTCCAAGTAGCGGAATGCTACAGAGGTAAACAAACAATATCATTTGGAAGAGGATTAATAAGTGTTGACATTCATACAAATGAGTAATCCTGTAAACGTAAACAGAATATTTTATATAGATTTTTTTTAATGAAAACTTAAAATCCTGCATTATTTTCCGGACAACCCGAGAAAAGCGTACATTAGATAAATGCTCACTTCCTCAAACTTTACATTCTTTATAATAATCTGATTGAGTACACATTTTAAATAGGTATTTAAAGCGGTATATCCTCTTGTCCACGATACGTAATAGCTGGTTTGAGTATTTTGGTACAAAGGGATCAAAACAAGATAAACCGTATTCACAGACATAATCTGTATGGTTGAGACACAATTAAAATGGTAAACGTACTTCTTGTAACATTTCTCGCATCGATTAAGCTCCCATGTTGAAAACAAAATTGTAACAAGGGTTTCACCTTAGCGCTAAGTGGGATTTCGAAAAAAAATCGCAACTTGCACGTTTTACTACAATAAGCCAGAGCCGTTTTCACTTGTCCAAACAAAATGCCAAGAAGGCAGTTTAACAGTGTAGGAGAGAAACGTGATGTTCGTGAGTCTTTAAAACAGAGAAAAAAAACCGTCTCTACGAGTCCTTAATATCTGCCAAACAAATTGCATGTCGTACTTTTACTTTCTTATCCGACGGTTTCACGCACGTCTCCTTGAATTGCAAACGTCGACTGTTGAAATTCGAACTAGAGGACCGAGGATGTGGGCGATAGCAGGTGGACGCTCGGCTCATATGGCTAAATTGGATAACGAGGAGTCGAGGATCGCTTCCCTATTAGTGGTCATCTTTCGACCCAGTGCCCCTGTTTTAAACTATCATTTGTAAAAACCGCCTATTCGTCCTTCGAACTCATTCAGCTGCGTCGTACCAAACTATGGTGGGCGTCAGCATTTACAGATTTCAATTTAAAAACGATTTACATCGTGCTTAAATTACACACCTTTTTTATTTTTAAATTGACCTTTAACTGAGTCTGTTTTTACTTAACCTTTTATATTGACTGGAGGCACCAATTCTATCTATGCAATTTTAACAGTACAATTTTCTGCTATTTTCTGAAAGTGAAAAGAAAATTTTTATTTCAACAACAACAGAATTCTATGTACAGTTGCTGGTAATTAGAAGTTACAGCTGTCAGGAAAGTCCATTTCAGGACCGCATCGCGATAGACATAACGTGACACTTGATGCCTCGACGATCGCAATCCTCCATATCCTGATTGAAAGACATTATTTTCTAATAGAATTTTCAAGAATTATTTTCTTTTTATGTCTTGTTTCAACAAGAGCAGATTTATATGTACAGTTGCTGGTAATTAGAAGTTAAATGCTGTCAGGAAAGTCCATTTCAGGACCGCAGCGCGATAAACTAACGTAACACTGACGCCTCGACGATCGCAATCCTCCATATCCTGATTGAAAGACATTATTTTCCAATAGTTTTCTGATTTTTTTGTGAAAATTTTTGTTGTGCCTACCTTTTGTAAAACCGCAAAATAAATCCAAGTTCCGGGTTCGCTGTTAGCTAAAATTTCTGTTCTTGGTTTTAATGTGATCGGCTAAGTTTTAAAGCTGATCAAATGGATTATTAAAAGAGTAACCGACTAGCCAAAACCTGTACGGCATAATTCACGATCGACGGGCTTGCTGTGTGCTCTCTTTTTCAACAATTGTCAGTTCTGCGTGGAACCGGTTTGACTTTCCAATTGTCGTCTTTTTGATCCTCGTCGCCTGGTCTGTATTCGCTTTCACTTTCGGAGACAGGAAACCGAGTCCATTCGTGCCTCGGAAATTCTGTTATGCCGATAACTGTTAAAACAGAATTTATTAAAAGCGCGCCGTATCTATAAAATTCGGCTTTATTTGACAGGAGCACGGAAAAGGTGAAATATAACCCGGCTGGGAGAAATTTAGATAGAGGACTGCCTAATATACTCTAAAGTCTGCGTACAATCTTAATATTGACATGTTTTTCCAATATTTTCTCTTTTTTAACTGTTGAGATAGCGAGATTTCCTCGTGATGTGTGCGTTGGTGTACACATTTGGTCTGCCCGTTCATATGTTACCTTCTCGCCAGCTTCAGTGATGTCTGCGTGTAATTTCTCAATTATTCGAAAGCTTTTTATAATTTGGTGAAACGTGGAAGAAGTTTGTCAGTGCTATATTTGCGTGGATGTATTGGACCCTTCTGATTCTTTGGTTTTTATTTTTATTTTTTATTGTTTTAAATGACATCAGCTGTACTTTATTCATGCATTCATGAGGTTTCTTCGAGTTGAGTATATCTCTAGGTTTTCATGTAAGCCCGTTTGTAAGTCATACAGTAATTTCAAACTTAAAGCTAAAGATTTCGGCTTGAGGTCTGCGAGGTAATAAACTTTGGTCATTGCTGTTTTGGTCTGACGCGTCCTTACAAACCAAAGCAGACAAAATAATAAAAAAACGACCGAACTATTATTTCAAGCTTTCAAGTTGAGTGTGTTCGTGGTCGCGTAGTTCGATTTTCTGTCGTCCCTAATTGGCCTTATATATTCTTTGTAAATGTGTTTTAGCCTCAGTGTAACGTCCAATGTATTTTTTTCTGTATTCATATTGCTATTGTGTGATTGTCATTTTTGTCTAGTAGGTTTGTCTTTCCCGTCAGTAGATTTCAAAATTCGTTTGGTGTCTTCAGTGAAGTTTCTATACCAAATTTCTTTACCACGTTCCTTTCCATATGTAATGCAATCCAGTCCTTTTAATACCTGTTTTTGACATGTTTTTTTAGTAGTTATTTATTGACTGTTGGTTATTGTAATGCTCATTAGTTTTGGTAGTGGTTTTACTTTGTCCAGTTGTTGCGTAAATTGTTTCGTAAATTAATTTCGTATACGGTGTTTTAAATTGAAATGCAATGAATTAATTGACTTTGGACAGAAATAATTTGATAAATATTTGAAATAATCATTGCGTTTTATAGTATTTCCTTTTTTCAATTCGTAGAAAGAAACTGTGTCATGGGAATTGACACGGCTCATTTCCATCAGCAATTAATTTTGCCAACGACATGATTAATTACGATTTTTAACTACGAAATGAGGTTATTACACTTATAACTCCGGCGTGTTTGCACAGTGAATATGAAAGAATATCAGAACATGGAATTCATGTTTACCCTTTCGTTTGTGATTACCCAGCTCAAATATCAAAACGGCTTAAGAGTATGATTACGGATCGATGGCGTCTGCTGACCACGTGGATAGGGTCAATGTCCCTTAATCATACCAAAAAGAAATTTAAAGTCCGATATATCATCCAAAACCGTTTGAACCCCCTCGCCCACTTTTTTCGAGGAAACTAGACCACCTCCTCCGTCGTTAGAATTAAAAAGAGTTAACCTGGGAAAGGAGAATGGATTTTAAAAAATCGTCCCGGATAGCATGCTGCGTACCGTTATTAACTGTCCTTCCTTTTCTTGCCTATCTTTAAGAGTTTTGTACCCCGAGATAGCTCATGAATTCGAGATCCATGAAAAGGTCAGTGTCACTCGGATCGATTGTATTCCAAGAAATCGAAAATTAACCCTCGACATTAATCCCATTGGGGTTTCACGGGAAAAAAAACTATTTTATGTTAATCGTTACGTGCTTATGATCGATGTTTTCCAATTATATACGCTTCCTTTTTAAAGCTTCCCGGCGTGAAACCGTTTCGATAATTGCTCGCTGTGTCCGTGTAATTACTTTCGAAAGGTTATCTATCGTCCATTCGTTTACGATTTAATTTGAAAATCAAAAACGCCAGGGGCGTATTTAATAATTAACCTTATCGTTTGTACAGTACACAACATGGTCATGAGTTGTTTAAATTGTTTTAAATTGCACAAAAAGTCAGCGTTGCATAATTATTAATTATAAGGTTTCATGTGGTGTCGTATATACCATGACGCACCGCATCTTTGTGTTTCTGGGAGAATGTTACCAGATGATTCATTTTGACCTTAAATAAAAGGGAGTAATTCAGACATGGATGTAATTCACCAAACACAATATCCGCTAAAAACTGCGTGGAGAAACGCACCCTCTAAACATAGAAAACATAGAATTAAAAATTAATTTTAGAATTTAAAAAACACTGACAAATTGGACCAAAAATAAATGGACTGCCTTCTTCCGCAGTCTTAACACGCTCACGTCATTCTGAATAAAAATTGTGCATTTATGACCCTTACGAAATTTTCAGACACGATGACTTATTTGTTTATATCATGCAATGGGAGAATATAAAAATATATTTATTTTTAATTCTCACTCTCGTACCTGAGAAAATGTAAGTATTCTAAAAATAACCTTTGTTAAAATTGAGAACCTTTTGAAATTCGGGCAATTTTATCGTTTAATCGGTAACCTAAACCTAAAAATTTAGAACAAAACCTTTCTCAAACAATGGGAGAATATAAAAATTAAATATTTTTATATTATTTATTGTTTCTTCTCACTGTCACATTTAAGTTAAGGAAATGTAACCGTAAATGTAAAAATATTTATATATTCTAAAAAATAGGGAGTGTTTAACCGAGGAATATCGAGTACTCTGTGGTGAGTGTACGACGTTTTGAGAGTAAATAAGTTATTATCGAGAATGGAGTGGGTTTAAACCCCGTTTAAACTGTTGGGAATCAGTGTGACCAGACTTCTATGCTTGTATCAGGTGTTGTGTTCACGTTAATTCATAGGAATGAATGTAATTTATTAGCGTGAAAGGAAGGGGGTCTTTAACCCCGCCTCGAGGAATATTTAGTTTTTGGGGTGAGTGTGTGACGTCTGGAGATTAAAAGCAAGTTATTAGCAAGAATGAAATAGATTCAACCCTTCCCCGGAGGAATTGTATTGAATTTTTGAGGTCACGGTCATTTCATCACTTCCCCGTTTTCTTAGTTCAGTAGAAAAATAAAACCAAGAGTTTAAGATTTTATTTGTCATATTTACATACGTACAGAATATTGAAAAACAATAACACTCTTATATGCCTTTATGATAAGGCTTTTCTGGGGTGGGTGTGCGACGTCTGGAGAGTAAAAGTATTTATTAGCGAGAAGGGAGTGGGTTCAACCCTGCCCCGGGGAATATTTAGTTCTCTGGTGTGTTTCAGGTCTGGAAATAAAATTTATTAGCGAGAATGAAGTTGATTCATTCAACCCCTCTCTGGAGGAATCGGGTACTCGGGAGAGAATGAAGTAGTATATTTTATAACTATTTTGTAATTGACAACCTTAGGTAAAAATGAGAGGCTAGCATTTTAAGATTTCGACTTGGTGTTCATATAAAAGGAGAGCATGAAAGACCAGAAAAAGACTGTTTTAAATGAACCTGAACTTTTAGAAGCAATGGCATACTTGTTAATATCTCACATTGAAAGCACATAAAAATTAAGGATTGTTTTATTATTTATTTATTTATTTTTACTTATCACTCTCACATCTGAGGAAATACGTACATAACTAGAAAAATATTTTTAAAAGAAAATTAAAGTTCTTTTGGGATTCGATAAATGGTATTTTTCATCGCCAATCATAAACGTATCTACTATCTATCTATTTGTTATTATGTACTTCATGGTAGAATCACACTTCTTCAAGTCAGAAATGTATTATTGTGTGATTTGAATTGAAATGTTAAAAGATCCTTAGATCGAAACTTTATGCATTTTAGTTCTTTGAAAAGTCTATGAATGCAAATAGGTAAGTGTTGGCTCTGAATACAGAAAGTCCATTGGACATGAATCAAATGTAATAAGGATGTGCGGGTATTTTAATAACAAGGCTATCTCATGCTGAACGAACTTAAATCTTTGATTTGAAGTCATTACATTCTTTCTTCGAATAAACGAGTACGATTTTACGGGTTTCGAGTCCTTAAAATAATAATAACGTGCAGATCGTGCGTAGAGGGCCGGATAATTTAAGCGGCTTTAATTACTATAATAAAGGGGCTTACTTTCGCCCAAATATAAAGCATAAAAGACTTCGTAGAAATTGTGTCCAATTTAATTAACGCTTCCTATTGAACTGTTCTGGCAAGATTCGTTCATTAATGCGATCTTTTATGTATTAGTTAAAATATTCTTATCAACATTCTTAATGTTTGTTTACTGGATGTAAAACGGAAAAAGCCAATGGATCGTAAAATAAAATTAAAAAAAGGTGATATAAATTCACATTATGCGTCAATTTCACTATAAGCTCTGCTATAGATCATGCAACTAAACAATAGACGGAACAAAAGCAAGGTAAAATTAGGCTTGTAACAACACAGCAAGGATAATCTGATTTGAAACAGCTTCTATAAAAGAGAACAATCACATTTCTCAACAAAAACAACGCTTTAAAGTTTTGTCCTTTGGCCTGCGGGTTGTTTAAACATTTGTGTATCGATACGTTGATGATGTATAACTTGGCCTAAAATGACAAATTTTATTTCGAAATTAAATCCAATAAAATAACGATACTGGAAGACAGACGCTTATATTGGCGATTATTGGAAAGGAGACCGTTCAGAACAATCTATCCTTCTCTCTCAGTCATCTCACTCTCTCTCTCTCTCTCTCTCTCTCACTCACTCACTCATTCCCTTTCTCTCGCTCTCCCATATACACACTCTCCATCTATCAATCAACCTATCTATCTCCAATCATAGAATATCAATCAATATAATCAATAGAATGTTCAATCAATCAATCAATCAATCATTTTCTCTGTCTTTCTATCTCCCTACCTCCTTCCCTCTCCGTATTTTTCATCAGAACCGTCAAAAATAGAAAAAGGAAAGATGCGGGAAAAAACGAGTCTGAATACAACAGAGCAAGAATTGGCGTGATGATCAAGGACGATCCGACTCACCTACAATACAATTATAAAATGAGTTATCTCGCTTCGTATTATAAAAGTTATCTTTAATCTTTTAAGCCCACGACTTTTTGAAGTATAAAGAGTAACATGAAAAATATTTTAGTCTGACGCATAAAGTGAATATGGATGAAGGTTATCAGCGAAGATGGAACGTTAGTCAATAATGACTTTATTAAACCATGGTCCTTTTGCTTTTATTTAAATAATCGTTTGTTTGTTTTAAATAACGCCGGGAAAATTGAAAGTGTTTGTTTTGTTTTATCCCCCGGAGCAAACAGGCCCAAGGGATACCCGCCGGGTGGTTTGATTTTTTCCTCTGGAAACTTGACTTGTATAACTTTTTATTCGGGATTTTCTGAGTCGCACTTGTTGGGATTGTGAGTTTGTATTATTGCCGAACTTTCTTGCGACCCCTTTCTCAAAACGTGGCGGGGCCCTGCCTTCGAAAAATTAATTGCGCCCATTCAGCAAAAACCGGGCATGAAATTCAAATTATTTTTAGGGGTGTTGAGTGAAAAACGTAGAAAACACGTGTTTTTTAAAATTTCGGTGACGTTTCGGAACTATCTCGTTTGAAAAACTAGTACCTTCCTCAAGTCATTTAGGCTCCAGAATTAATCAAACTGGAAGGGAACTAAACACTTCGGGCACACCACAATAATCAATAAAATCAGATATCCTTTATAGAAATATGGACTGACTACATCATCCCGGAAACACTTTTTACATCTTATAAAGTCTCAACATTCTGCAAAGGAAAATAATTGAAAACATCAGATACAATGATGTAGGATAGAGATGACTCCAAAACAAATAAAGGAACTGGATCTGGTGTTTTTTGTACCGGCCCAAAACATAAGTAGTTGAGCTCATTAAAGAGGTTCACCTCGGTCTTTTAAGCTGAAATACATGCATGCCATCAATGCTAGTGCCCTGGGAAATTTTAAAAGAAGTTAAAAGCCCTGGCAAAAAACCCTCATAAGATCTGATAGCCAAGTAGCCATTAAAGCATTAGTACGTATAAGAATCACATCAAAATTAGTCAGTGAATGCATCCACAATCAGCAAACCCCGGGGAAGCACAACAACCTGATGATATCTTGCATGGGCACAGAGGAATTTTGGGTAACGAGAAAGCAGACAGACTGGCCAGAGAAGTATCTACAAGACCGTACATAGGCCCCGAATCTATACTTGGGATAACAAAAACAAAATTGAAACCTCCATCGCAGGATAGATGCAAGCAAACCAACGAAGAAGTGGATAACTCTAGCGGTGCTAGACATAGTGAACTTATGATGAAACAATACTCACCAAGACTGGCAAAATCTTAGAAGATCGAAGTGCTTTAGAAAATCTTAAAAGATCACCGTTAAAAACAATCTCATAAGATAGGATAGCCAAGCAGCCTTAAAGCATTAGCATGTAAAAAATCACATCAAAACATTAGTGAATACAATCAAAATTTCCAAAATGTGGGGAAAACAATAACCTGTTGATATCTTGGGTACAAGGTCATAAAGAAATTTTTGATAACGAGAGGGAAGATACACGGCCAGAGGAGGATCTGCAAGACCATATTATAGAACCTATCTTGGGATAACGAAAACAAATAGAATTCTCCATCACCGAATGAATTAAAAAAGACAAAACGAGAAGTGGATAAACAAAAAAGGCGCTAAACACAGTAAACTTACGCTTAAACAACCCTCACCAAGACTGGAAAACTCAGTGCTCAGTTAGAAAGGGCTAAACTCAGAGGAGTGATAGTACTGTTAACCGGTCACTGGCATCAGAGAAAACACAAAACACAATATATTAAGGGGGCATATGCAATAACGAGCCATTTGTTCCTTATGTAATGGGGAGGAAGAAATAGCCATATCATCTTCGAATACGAAGCAACCGCTCAATGGAGACTTTATCTGGGATACAAAGAAAACCCGGGGGATACAATTGCAGAAGCTAAATTCATGCCCAAGTACTTCTTAGGAGAAGGATCGAGTCGATTGCAGCAAGGAACTAGGAAAGTAAAATAAGCCAGAAGGCTGCAATGCTTGGGGAACAAAATCTTCCACTTCCTAGTATCCATCATCATCACCTTCCTCGAGCCAAGGGGATTGAACAACTAACGCCAAAAGATCTGTCTGATAAAGCCAAAACAATTTACTTCTGTTTATAAATTTTGTTCCCGATCTCCAGTTAACTTAATTAAAAATTCTCTTAAGGATTCTTTCTAGGTAGATACTTAGGTCATCAGCGGCTCCAACTTAGTAAAATTCATTTTGGCATAGATGCCCACTCCTGTTCGATAGCGTAGAAATCTCGTCGACTGGTCGGCCATTTCGACCTGTTGGATTTGTAACGATTGGAACGAAGGACGTCTGGTCGGACGCAGCATAAAAAAAGATAAAGAAAAATCAATTCGAAGCCCTTGAATGATGCGACCTCCTCCCGCCCGCAAGGCGCGTGAACATCTGCAGAGATTTTTTCCAAGTCAAAAACGAAATTCTGGTTATTATGAAGATGTGATTAGTATAATCCTGTTTTAACTTTACATTGTACATATTTTCAGTAGTGCTTTGGCTAAAGTCTTACTCAATCAGACACAAGTACAAAAGAAACACTCCATCAAAGCATTTGATTTGTTTATGGTTTCATGTTACAGCCATAGTTTACATATTATCGCCCAATAAAAGACCATTACTAGAATTAATTGCCAAGTTGATTTATAGCTCATGACAAGTTATGAAGTTAATAATTCTCCATCAGCCGAGTTTTCCGCGTTTCGACATCAACTGCCTTCCCTTGTCTAAACAAGTCCCGACATTTATAAACAAATGCAAAATTATTATCGGCTCGTGTCAAAAAGTCTATTTTTTAAAATATTTCTTTCTCTTTGGAAGCATTCTCTGATATCGGTATATTTCCCGGTGGAAACACCTGGGGCTAACCTATCCAAAACACATCTGCCCTTCGTACGCCTCTCCTCTTCAACAAAGGAAACAAAAACCTCCTCATCCAATGCCCTGGCCCCCTCACAGAAATGGATTTCTTACAACGGCGATGTTGTTTTTATTCAGAATAAGTATAAATTTTGTTCTGCATTTTACTTGGAAAACATCCTTTTCATAGGTTTTAAACTGTTTTCTGCCAAAATATTAAATCTGATGGACTGGTGTCGAGTTTACTGTTCGAAATATATTTCAACATGGAAGTAACATGGTGTTAACTTTAAAGTAAAGCAATTTGTGTCATACTTGAGGAACTTAAAGCCCAACCAAACCGTTGGAATTTTAATAATAATATTTTCGAAGCCAAAACAAATCAACTAAACTTTAATAAACTAAATTATGACTCCCCCCTCATTGTGATTGACGGTAATTCCTGTTTTACCAAGATTATAGGATTTTAACCAAAGTACTTTGTCAAGTTGCCCGTCGTCGTGAAAATGTGACACTCGATTTCGAAGACGGGGGAGAAGTTGAACTCTTCGTGACACAAATTATTGATTCCTCCAAAGTCAATTAAAAAAACAAGAAAGCGTGGCTGCGTGTCGGGACGTCTCCAAAAAATACAAATGTTTGTACAACGGAAGAATTTAAATAAAATGGGATTGTATGGGAAGCAAAAGGACTGGGAAAAAAGTTGATCCGCCCCCGTAAAGACCCGTTGTTATTTCTTTAAATCAAGTTTGGATATGCAAATAGATGAAGAACTGAACTTTCTGTCTTTACGTCAGGTTTTTCCTTGTATGTTGAATTTTTACACTACTTAATGTACTTAAAATGTTACATTTACATGATACGTCCATTTTATTATTAACTTAAAAAAATGTGCTTTATAAAGGGGCGGCATAAAAGACGGTTGTCTTCCTTTTTTGACATCGCTGTAATAATTCTTTATCTTACAGTGCACAAAAATATATATATCACGCACCTAACACATAACATAAAACCGTTTACAATTTGATGCGAGTAAAGTTATTTCAATCAATTTTACCTTTTTCCGCGGTCATTAGCGCATGATGGTTATTTTTGAATATTTCTATAGATTTCCAATCCCGCTATACACATCATTTTGTAACTTTGCCAGCTGTGTAACTTTCCCCTCTTGGGAACTCATAACCTTTGACTGGGCCGAGCACCATTGCAAAGCGTTATAAATGGTGGTCTTCAGGAAGTCGGTTTTCCTGAACAATGGGTCGTCCTTGCAGGACGTTATCGCTCATCTGACCGAATTGTACGAAATGTTGGAAACGGTTATACGAGCAAAAGGCTAAAAATAGCTTAACGTTTGTTGTCTTTTTGATAAATAAATTATGAATAACGAATGAGCCGATACGTCCGTCCGGCTTTAACTAGAATAAAACTTTCTACGGCTAAAATGTATCTTAAACCGAAAATATTTTATACTTTTCTATTGTAGAACTTTTACAGGAGATTTGACAATTGTCAAGAGTCTTGTGGCTTGTCGTTTCAAGCCTGTTCCGGTCGACTGACCAATTTAAAGTGCCGGTATCGAATTTTTGAGGTCACGGCCATTTCATCACTTCCCCGTTTTCTTAGTTCAGTATAAAAATAAACCAAGGGTTTAAGATTTTATTTGTATATTTACAGTATATTGAAAAACAATAACACTCTTGTGCTTTCCATAAAGCTTTTCTGGGATGTCAGTGTGGCGTCTGGAGAGTAAAAGTAGTTATTAGCGAGAATGGAGTGGGTTCAACATCTCCCCAGAGGAATCTAGTACTCTTGTACTCATGAGGAGTGAATGTGACCAGCCCTCTACGTTTATGGTAATATATATCTTTGGTTGGCAACCTGAGGTAAAATGCTAGGTAGCCTCCGATTTTACCTCAGGTTGTTGACCAAAGATAGATACGCGAGAAAGCCCGGAAAAAGAAGGAAAGCACTCAGAGGGCCGGTAGACCTCAACGGTTTTTCGACCCCTAAACTTCCCACATATTATTTATATATAAGCTTTTAGCCTATTCAGTACCAGCTCGTACTTGTTTATAAACTTTAATATAATCCTGTTTTTATTCATTAGCAAGAGCTATCTTGGGGAAACAATGCGACGGAAAAACCATCCGAATCCACTCAGACTGTTGTAAGTTAATAATAAGTCAGTTGGGTAATTGCTTTATTTTCTGTCAAAAAATAGCCCTGATTGACCATTTCGTTCAACTCTGTAATCATTTCTCATCATCAGTATATTCAGCTTCATCAATCAGCTGCAGTAAATATTGAACTGGACCTGGAGGTTGGAATAATAACTGATTACAGTTTGTCTAGATTAAGTGTAAAAATTAAATGGAAAAGTAATACTTGCGCAAATAATAATAAAATAAGACAAATTTATTTTATGTATATGCAGATTGTTAATGAAACTATTCAAAATAAGGCAAGTAATGTAAAAATGCAAAATAATTCTTTTATACAGGAAGGCTTAACGTCTGTGAAGTTGAGGGTTGCGGAAAGGGTCAAATCACTACAAAACTTTCACCATATTATTCACACTTAAAAATCCATGGGCTATGCCGGGATTCGAACCCAGGAACGCGTGCAAATAAGAGTCGGACGCACTAACCACTCACCTCCGCGGTCCCCTTGTGAGAATTTAAAAATATATAATAATAATTTTTAATCTCTTAGTGACAAAATGATAAATAAACTTCATTTTTCTTAAGGTATTTTCTATTGAAAGCAGACTGAGAATCATGGGATTATAATGATTTTATTTTAAATTTATGATTTAAGAAAATAAACTGGCCATTCTTGTGCAAACACCGTAAGAACATTTTTAACAGAACATCGAATCGACCTGTTTGACTTTTTTGTTACCGTAGTTTAGTCATTTACGATCATCCTGGTCCGGATGATCTCGCTAGTTGAGTCTGCCAGATTCGGTTTGCAAATTTGCCTCCTTTAGCGATAAACCACATGTCGAAACGCATCGTTACAAACGAAAACAGAGCGTGTATGAGCAACGAATATGGTCGGGAAAGGACAAAACTGCAACAAAAAGCGATCAAATAGTCCACCACTGCACAAACCGTATTAACACGTGAAAAGTCGCCGTTTAGCCGCGATGAAAGTTACACCCTCGGTGTAATCTTGAGAAATGTGAGGTGACGAGTTCGGGAAGGGCAGGAAAGAACGTTGGATATGAGGGAACAAAAGAAACCGCAATTGCAGTGTTCAATAGGCAATGCCGGGAGCACGAACCTCCATTAGAGTACAATGTGTCACAATACAGCCCAATCTACTCCAGACAACATTCAACGACGTTGGAAATGGATTTTGTTTTACAAGCCTCCTTGTTTATTTGCGTAGTGGGTCTTGGCCTCATTTAATAAAACCGCAAAATATTTCAAAGTATCTCTCCGTTTTTTTATGAAATCTCCGGCCTACAACACGTTTTGTTCTGTTTTAAATGATTAGGGGAAAAATCCGTTATATCTTGACTAGGCATTGTTGGATTGATGACCCTTTTAGTACAGTTGTCATCTTACCTAATGATCCAGTACATTAATATTCATCAAGTGACTGAGGTGGTTCTAGTTACTAAACCGCCCTAGAAAAGTACAAAAACAAAATGCTAACAGCATTTCACTGATCGTACGATTACGAAGTTATATAAACATCGGTCAAGTGCTTCGATCTTTCACAAGCCGGATAAAGAGAGATGTGTTTTTCGTCTAGGGCTTAAACATTTTGACCTATATTAACTTAGTCGAATAATGGTGAATGCTATATAAAAAAAAATTAAAAAAAAAAAAAATAGAAAAAATATAAGGTATGGCCTAAGAACAACAAATAGACCGCACACTTCAAGGACGGCCAGTTAAAGACTGGTGAAAAATGGTTCCGATACAAAATCTATTTATAGCATTTTTATCAAGAGCGTGTTTATATGTTTACACATATTGGCTCGTGTTTGTTCAATGATGTTATTCTTCATTATCGCCATCTTGAAAAGAAGTCTTGAACCAGTTTGAAGATATGCAAGATAACAAGAATTTATTTAAAGAAGATAAGTTTATAGTTCTGGAATGGCGGATGCCTACACGGCAAAGCTAAAAAAAAGTTTATAGTTAAAAATTATTACTTTTTTATATTGAATCACGTATATTTTAAAAACAAACTACAAAATATATGCGTCCATCGGAATGTTTATCAACTAAACGCTGACAGGGAATGGTGATTTTATTTACTTTACTGCACCTTTATTCTATGAAATTATAAAGGATGTTTTACTTTATTGCCTGATTATTAACAAAATACTTAAGAGACGTATTTTTTGGAAAGATTACAGACAAGATACGATTCCATGAAATGTCTTTACATGAAACCCTGATGGTACGTTACAATCCCAGCAATTTCTGGCCGTGAATATCAATTAAGTTCAATTTAAATGTCCTAGAAAACGAAAAACAATTGCTTTCTCAATCAGTGATATCGGACGTCGTAGTGTCAAGCGTGAATTTCAATTCCTCACTGAAGATGGCGTGAAACGCGTTTGAATGAAACTTCGGCGAGACTTGAACGTGAAGCTGTTCGGTTTTCTCCCTCTTCGGAAGAAAATATCGCGATTGATACTAGTAAATTCACTTAGTGTGATAGATAGTCTTTGATTCAACTTTTCCTATAAAATTATCTGCATTTGGTAGCATTTGTGGTGTGAATGAAGACGGCCAGGAATTCATTGGAATATGAGATTCCGTGAGATTGCAGTTAAGGGAGACGGTTCTAAGTTTGCTACTTCAGCAGCAGCTTAATTCTTGAAACAACTTGAAATCTCTCGGTAAAGTTAAGCCAGACTTAAAACTCTCGTATCCTATTTCCGTTTTGTAGAATTTGTCTGGGAAACAAGGAGATGAATTCTTTGATTGTATTTTCGTAACTGATGTATACGCAGGAATAATAAGTGGATGTTTACTTTAAACCTGTAACCCAACGCCAAAAAAATAAGCCACCGTGGGTAGTGAGAATGGCTAATATTCATGCGTTTTCTGAAGACACCCTGCGGGTGGAATTCGTTAACGAGACCCGTTGAAAGTACATCATTACCAGACCTGCAAACTGCCAATCGAATAATTCAACTTGTAAACAGGGAAATGATTAGCCATTCGCTTTTTATCAGGGTTTAAACAGCTTCTAGAACTAGTTTCAAAGCGGGAAGCAGGTAGTTAGTACCAGGCTTTGGAGGGAACGCGGATACATGAAATAAAAATCAAAAGCCAGTCGACCTTGGTTAAAGGAGATCGGGAGATAAAATCCACCCTCAACTCCTGCTGCGGTGCGGACCCATTGACTCGACAATAGTTCGATCCTATGATAGTCCGCCCACACAGTTACGCACCTTGACCAAATGTGTTTTTAAAAACGTTTTAAAGCATCTGGATATATGGAAATATTGAACTTTTGAACAACTATAACCTTTTTACCCACAAAGAAATTTTACTCTGGACTAAAAGGATCATAGTGACCTTAGAAGAAATGCCGGGCATATGTCAAATTTATAGTTTTCTTATATGTAGTTATTAACTATTAATGTTCAACGTGTTGATTGCAACATACTCAGACACCTTTGTCCAAATATATCAACAGGCCTGCAGTTGTGTCTTATCAGTTGACACGACCGTACGACCTTTATGGTATTCTTCGATAATCTTCAGTTCGTTTAGTCACGCCGTCGATATCATGTCATCGAGGAAACATAAAATGACAATCGATGAGTTGTTGTTCGATCGAAAATGAGAATTTTTAAATTGGCCACGTTAGATTTCTAATCTTGGCAGGCAATCATCAATAATCAATTTTAAGATTGTCTATATTGTAGTTATTAAAACGTAATAAAGCCGTGATTATATGTTATTAAGGCCGAATTGCTCAACGAATCTGTGGTTTGATTGATATTTTCAATAAGTATAATTTCACAATCCTCGATTTGTCACAATGAACTGTTCAATCAGGGAGCTTGGAAATTGCCGAAGACAGTGTCGACAAATACAAAACCAGGCGAACCTCTGATTATTGTACTTACAACTGTACATTTTATAGTTATTAAATAACTCTTATTAAGTGAGTTCAGGTGTTGCAATTTTATTTAGATTTTGTTTTCCGATTTGTTTATCTTACCTTGTACGACCACATCGTTAATCCTTAAGCGATATTACGAATAGATAGGAGGAGATCAACACACTCCACACTTATGATGTCGTATGATTGTTAACACTTTTCATCTGGTGCAGCTCCTGCTCGACAACTCCTCACGAGACTTGTTTTGAGACTGGTGGGAAATGGGATGCGCGTTGGTGCCGGCGAATGGTGCATGGAACCCCACCACCGCTGAAACGTAGAGGGGGTTAATGTAATGCGAAGGGTGGTTCTGTGAAATAAATGTACGTTATATCGTCTGAGGACTGCACACTGCAGTCACCCCCTTGTATGTTTAATGTTGAAAGTGATGTCTTATTGTCCTGGCGCACACACAAGGCAAACATGGAAGCTTTTACAAATCGACTTTTCCATTTCTGTATATCAGCTTTTCAACGGATCATCGTAAAGTACGTGATTCCTTGCCTTGTTTAAAGTTTAAATGTTGAAATGGTATATACAACATTATTGAGAACGCAGAGCGGGTTTTAAACACGTTTTTAAACCACTAGCCACAAGTTAACTTGATTTGGACTAGAATGGTATCTTAATTTTTAAATATATATTTATATATATTGTTTATTATCTGTGACACCTATTTGACCCTCTGCATTTGTAATTGTACACTTACTTAGTACTAATTGTTTTTATTAAATTATTCTTGAAGTTTAAAACTTAAAATCTGTATGTTGTTTCTTTTTACAAACAACCAATCACAATAAAAACATCGCATAATAATTTGAGCAATCATAAAAATCACATTCAACGATTTTACCTACGTTTTACTAAAATAAGATCAAATGTATTTTTAATTGTGCAATAAATTGATTGCACTCAACAATGTTGCTCATGAGATGTCCAACCATTAATATACTCCTACATTTATGAACATTTATTTTGCCGGCTAACTGCTGCCTAACTGCTAAAACTAATATAAAATATACACTATGTTATTTAAAAGACTACAGTTGGGAAGCCGGCAGGGTGTTCATAACCTCGCCGTTCACGCTAATAAATAAATTCCTATTTAATGTTACTCGGTGACTCACCTGCTTAATACAATCACAGGGGTTGTCACCGGTTTTTTTATACTGCTCCAGTGCTCTACCCCTTCGTTTCATACTACAAACAATTGGCGAGTGTGTGGGGTATTTGATATCCCGTCTCAGACTCGTCCATGTCCACACTTAACTATTTTCTCTAATAAATACAGTCACCTCTCAGTGAAAGCCATGAAGGGGTTACTATATGACCATAAACTTTAGGCAAATAATTCATTTCTGCTGTCACTGTCAGGGCCTAATGTTGTTCTGTCGTTGGAGATTATGTTGTACTTTTTCCGGTATTCTTGTAGTAGTTCACAGTCACGTATTATGTTGTGTAGTTTTAGTTGTACTATATGAACCTAATATTTGTCAATTTGTGTGTAAAATTAAATTTCTGAAATGCTAGAAACTATAAAGTAAACGATACAATTTTTATTACCAAAATTGTAGGGTTGTTTTTTTTAAGTTCGTGACAATGGCTATCGGCTTCTATTACCTGGTCGGCCCAAAATTATAAATACGCAAAAATAATAATATAAATATATTGTTATAAATAAACTTTTTATTTTTTCAACTTTTTTAACTTTTCTAACATAAACAATAAATAAAAAATTAATAGGATATATACATTATTATTAGTAATGAAAAATTGTTTATAAGCGAAACTAATGGGAAATTTTTTTTAACATGAAGTAACAATGGCTTCTAACCGTCCGACGAGTTGACCTTAATTTATAAAAACAGAGAAGTGATAATTTAAATAAAATGATATTACTAAAACAATAAATATTATTTATATATTATTAGTTTAAAAAATGGAAAAATATATGAGCTATGTACAAAATAAAATGTTTTGTTTTACATTAAATGGCAATGGCAACCAGCCAGCAGTATGTCCAGTTGGCCCTAAATTAATGTAACTTAGAAATAAGAACTTAAATCAAATCTTGTAAGTAAACAACAAAATAAAATTTATATAATAATGTATGCATTGTACAAAAAAAGTTTGGTTTTACATCAAATGAAAATGGCCACCGGCTTTCTCGAGTTGTTCCAAAGACATATAGAAGAATGGTAGGTAAATTACAATTATCTCAGGTTCCTGTATTCCATTGAATTTACAATATCCAACTAAAAACTTAAATTTGTATAAACTCAATGAATTTTATACAAATTTAAAAATGATGAAACGAGATAATCGATTTTTCAACGCCAAAAAACATCATCGACAATTAATTAAGTAAATAACATAACGAAAAGAAATATACATAATATTCTTCATTGCACATTTATTTATGTTTACAAATCCAGATAATGTATTATAGTCTGGTTGCAATGTTTAATTAAGAGCAAATCCTCCTGAAAAAGCAGAAAAGTAAATATATAGATTGAAAAGCAAAATAGCTAGAAAAATATATTTAACTGTTATTCTTCAACAAAATAAAGTTGTTGTTTTTTGTACATAAAATTACATTCCTAGTTTTCATCAGTTAATATATTTGATGAACTGTGCAATTCGTAGCTTTGATACTAGTCTTTAGTCCTCTCAGAAGTTTGATGTCCTTTTCTTCTCTAGTTTCTACAGAACAGAGATATGCACTGAGCTCTCTCCATGAACAGTTTCAAATCTAAAGATCAAAATTATTTTAAAGAGTAAATTTACTGTTTATAAGAACTTTTCTAAATAGGCTGTAATTTAGGGGAGTCTTTATCCTAAATTTTAATTCACGAAATTCAGAACTGATGTTATGTGAAAGCGAGTTACATTATAAACAAGGACGGTAGACGAACAAACTACAGTTCATCACCCCGCAGACATTAGCTAGAAGCTCACGATGATAGCTATTGTCAGATTATTTTTTTATCAAGCCATCGCCTAAATTCCCACGGGGTTGTCACGGTGAATGAAATGTAATTAGACCCTTTCAAACCGGTATGGTTTAACAACCTACAAAGATCGGTATGAAACGAAAGCAAGAGATTATCATTAAAAACATAAAAGGAACGTGTGCAATCTACGCAAACTTACTTGACTTGGGTTGAACGTATGTTCATAGGAAGACGAGGGAAGCCAGCGTTTGATCTGAAAACTGCTTTTGACAGCTCAGTGGAAAGGTCTGGCATGCTCAAAATCATTTATTTTGAAATAACTGCCGACGAGAACCGATTCAGGATGAACCTTTTATCCTTATCCTTTTTAACAAAAGTTAATTGTTCAAAGCAATAAATTTCTCATTACGAATAAATTTACATAAATTACAACCATTGATTATTTCTTCTACATAGCACAAAGATGACATTTCTCATTACCTTGCAGCTTTATACAAGATCTATTTTTAAAATGTAAGTCGCTAATCCATGAATTAGAGATGATCATTATATTGAGGTTTGCAGTTAATTTGCTGCCGAACAGATTGCACAATCAATATTTAAACCAATCTAGAAATTAAAAGTTATTGTACGAAAAAGAAATGTACAAATAAAATATCGTATATTTATCAATTTAAGTTGCTAAATATGTAAGTGTATGTAGTATAGGAGACGGTCACTATACCCAATAGCTTGCTAAGTTGGAATCCAGGTATAGGAGAAGAAAAAAAATTATACCTAAGTTCATCATAAATTCACTGCCAAACCTATTGTACATTCAATATTTAAATCCTTTTAGGTATTAATAATATTGGTTTGAAAAGAAATGTACAAATAAATCTTATATTTATAAATTTGAATCACTAAACAAGTAAATATATATGTGGTACACCAGTATAGGAGATGGTCACTACCCAAGTTCGCGACGAATCGCTGCCTAGCCCATCGCTCAATCAATATTTAAACAATTTAAAAAATCAATAGTTGTTTAAAAAGAAATTCATTGTTGAAAATGTATTTTTTTTATGTAAATAGCTTATCAAGTTGGCTCCTACATATATTTATTAGTATGAAAAAATTATACCTAAGTTCGTGATGAATTCTCTGCGGAATTGATTGCAGAATCAATCTTTTAACATTTTTAGAAAGTAATAATTATTGTTTGAAAAAAAATCATAAATAAAGTATATTTTGGATTTTGACTCATACAAGTGTCGCACAAAGTATTATAGGAGACAGTGATTATACCCAAGTTTGCAATAAATTCGCACCAGAAGCTATTGTAGAATCAGTCTTTACACCCTTTTAGGAATGAATAATTATTTTTCTTTAATTTCAAAAATCAACTGTCATTGTTTGAAAAGAAAATCGTGCTTGAAAATTTTCTGTTTTTAAAGTTTGGTCGCTTAGCATGTATGACACCCAAGTATAGGAGACGGCCATTGTACCCAAGTTTTAGATGAATCACTGCTTATTAGATTGCAGAATCAACCTTTAAATTCTTTTAGAAATTGATATTTTAAAAACAAATTAGTTTGAAAACAAATTCACAAATAAAATATATTTTAAATTTATGTCGGTCAACAAGATAGCATCAAGAGGAGGATAGGATAGGGATAAAAGAAGCGGCCACAAGGCCTACTGCACCTCGACCTGAATAGATCTATTGTGCTTCCCTGTTATTTATAACTCACTGGCCAGCTTCAGGTTATTAACCAGCCTCCAAAGCATGTCAGCGGCTCCTTAGTGTAGGATCTTGCTTGTGGTTTTTCTTATTCTAGTTGCAAGAATCTGCACGTTCATACACCTTCACAGAAACATAAAATGTGTTCTGCGGTCTCCTCTTCTTCCTGGCAGTATCTGTGTTTCTTATGTCTGTGCTCCTATCCGGTGCATGTGCTTTCTTAAGTGCCAGTGCCCTGTGTCAGGAGTCCAACCAGAATCTTGGTTCGGTTGCGATTGTCTTCCAGTAATGTTTTTGTAAATCTTGCGGATGGTTCTTCTATGAATCTCTTCGCGTGCCTCACACCTGTGGTATTGTTCCACCAGGTTTTGGACTCATAAAGGAACCATTTTAAGATTGATCCTTTTTTATGGCAGGCTGTTAAGCATGTCAACCTTTTCGTTGCCTCTATGCCCCGAATGTCCAGGGACCCCATGCCAGGGTCCGGTCGTTAGTGTCACTAACTTCCATGCAGTTCCAAACACTCTTTGCCTTCGTCTCGCATGAGGCTAGGACCCTAAGAGCTACCTGGCTGTCAGAGAAAATGGCTATCTTCCGGAAATATATTCCTAGCCTTTTTATTCTCTGGCCATTGTTCATTCGCTATGATTTCAGACTGGAAAACTGTAGCATATGTACCTAGGTTTACCGTCAGTCATACCCATTCCTGTGGCCCATTCTACCCGTTATGGTATCAGTACTTTGTACTTTTTACTAAAGTTGTACTTTGGAGTAGTGGCATCAATTGGCATGCTTAGAATGCCTGTAACTCCTCCCTCAGTTTCCATTGTTTATTTACATAGCCGATCCCTATCCCTATGGGAGAAGGTCATTACACCCATGTTTGCTTTGCATTAACTGCCGAACCTATGGCAGAATCAGTCTTTAAACCCTTTAAGGAATGAATTATTACTGTTTGAAAATAAATTCACAAATAAAATATCTTATATTTTTATATTCGTGTCGTTTAACAAGTTTAGCACCCAAGTGTTGTACGAGACGGACATTATATCCAAGTTTGTGATGAATCGCTTCCGAAACGATTAGAGAAATATTTTAAATCTTCAAAATTAACAGTAGTTTAAAATTGTGATGAATAATTATTCTTTGAATATAAGTTTACAAAATAATATACAATACATATACATAAACAATATTATGTTTTTAAATTCGCTTAGCAAGTATAGGAGACAGTCATTATATGTTTACAATGAATTCACCAAACCTATTAGAATATCCATTTTTAATAAATAAACAATATCGTTTGACAAATAATTCTAATTTTAAATTTAAGTAGCTTAATAAGTACATAAATAGGGAAATGGACTTTATACCCAAGTTAGCATACCATTGCCCAGTTATATTGTGAGCATATTCGTTTTCTCTCGAGCCGTATAAAGTAAATTAATTTCAATTTAAAACATACATTTTTAAAGTTTTCCTTGCTGATCTTCCGGAATTTCATTGTCTTTTAAAAAAATCTTTAAACTGACAAACCTCAGACTGCTTACTGTTTACCAATTTCACTAAGTAGTTACATTTCCTCTGCTAGACGAAAATAGACGTTTTATCTTCTTGCCAACAGCAAGAGAGAATGAAACAGCAGTGTCAAGTTAAAAAAAGATTATTTTTAACTTTAAAAATAAAACTACCTTCTGATGCTTTGTGTAATGATTATATGAACGAATTGAAATAATTGAAAACTTGAATAGTATAGAACTCGACCCTGTTTCAAAGCCAAAGAATCTATTTATGAGTCTAACACTTCATGCAACCGTTATAATCCATAAAATAGCATTTATTATTTGGTGATCGTCGTGTTTCTCGCCAGCTTGCGAGACGTGAATTACTTAGGCGGTACAAATTATAGCCTATCTTTGATTAGGGAGGTCTGAGATAGGGGAAGAAGATAAAGTTGAAAGGTCCTCACCCTCACGATAGGATGGATGAATAATCGAAAAGAGGGTTCAGACGGAACAAGACAAATTGAAACTTATTACGGAGTGTTTAATAGTAAGAGCTCACTCAACTTAAGCCACGAAAATAATTTATGCACCTTTTAAACGGATTATCGATAAATATACATTTTTACGTCCGTCACACTGGCCCTTGAATGTATTAGAAAGTCTTTCTCCTGGTGTAAAATTTATTATCCGGCCTAAGAATTAACATGTCAAAAAACAGGAAATTATTGCCTGGCAAATGTTAGAAGCGATTTGCATAATCATGTCAACGCCTGATAAAGGAGTGCAATTAAGTCTAGTTCTGGTCAGTTTTCCTTAAACACGCCGGGCAGTCCGCAAAAAAATTCCGCTTTTGAATTCTTGAGAAAAGGTGGAACAATTTGCATAATCACTTGAAAGCGAAACTGGACTCAATGGCATACCAAACAATCTTCGTTCACACTTTCTTCGTGCGAAATTGCGTATGCAATGAAAACTGACATTTGTCAAACAGCTGAGGGATAATGATGAAGATGACGATGGACACTAGGAAGCGGCGGTTTTTGTTCCCCTGGGACTGCAACCGCTCATTGTACGTTCCTAGTTCCTTCTCGATCGTTCTCCTAAGAAGTGCTAGGTCAATGACTATCGTTACTGCAATTCCATTCCCGGGTTTTCTTTGTACCTCAAATTATGCCTCTATTGGTGGTTGCTTTGCATTCGAACGTGATGATGTTCTCTCATTGATCATTATTGAATAGTCCTTTCATCCTCTGAGTTTAGCCTTCTCTAACTGCAGCAGTGAGTTTGCCAGTCTGGGTGAGGGTTGTGGAAGTATAAGTTTACTTTGTCTAGCGCCTTTGTCGACTTCTCTTTTTGGACCCATTCTATGATGGAAGATTCTGTGTTTGTTTTCCCAAGAATAATTCAGTTCCTATGTATTACTGGGAACACTTGTAGAAACAGATCAAACAGCTTATTTTCGAATAAGCGGGATTCAAATAGATGTCCGCAATGTGATGCACGTAAAATTATCAATAAAAATTGAAGACGTTGTGGATAAGTTAATGAAATAATTTGATAGAGAATTGTTCAATCAACTATTTCTGGTCCCTCCTTCGTCTTCGTTTTAATCTCTAAATAACATCTTCATTAAACTTTATGTACAGCAGAAAAAAAAAAAAAATTATATGAGTTTTATTGGTCTTAATCAGATTCATCTTTCTTGTTAAAATCTACCTTCTTTCAAGCATCGATGGACATTTTAAAACATTTTTGTGCCACCCAAAATACGTGAGGTTTTATTAAATTTATAATAAATGAAGCTGCTAACGGGGGGAGGAATGCTGCTTTCGATTTTGGGGATGCTGGTCAGCCGTAAGTACCGTGATAAAAAAATTAATGGTCACAGTCTGTTGTACACTGGTGGCTGTCATTCATTATCCCTTTTCATTCTTCACCGTCCACTGGGTTCATTAACACCCTCCACTCGCCGGGTTGATTAATTTAAAATTAAAGCCCTTAGAAAATTACTCGGGCTACTAATATACTCACACCCAACGACAAAAAAAAAAAAAAATAGATATAAATATTAATACTTGACTTAAAATGAAAACACAACACACAACATTCATTTCTAACTTTATAGAGTGGTAAACTTTTACATGCATTAGATTAAAATAAAGAAAATCAGTTCAATTTCATCCTTTCTAGAGCCAACCTGTCGAGTCAGTTGTTTTTTAAATAGTTGTTTTTCCCTTAAAAGCAAGGTTTTAAGTCGAGAAGATATTGCCCGGGCAAATGCTTTGTCAACGATGATCGTAGCCCAAGACCTGGGTGTGTCGCGCTTTTCCATCCACGATGTCTACATGAAGGATTTAGGGCCACCGGAACTCTCGATCGAAGAGAAAAGTGTCAAGTCAGTGGTCGACCACGATCTACGGCGGCTAGGGCTTTTATCGCTATGGAATCGGGTTCCTCGATCGCGGAATCGTTCCTTGATAGCCAGTCAACTTCAAACGTACGTAATATGAAGGTGACCTCTAAACTGTCATCAAAAGGCTTCGTGAGAATAGCCTAGTCTACTGGAGAGGCATCGGGTAGAAAGGCCACTATCCACTATCAGCATATCGCGTGGACACTTGATCAATGGATGGGAGCTGTTCTCTTCAGAGATGAGTGCCGGTTTGGTTTGTGGCATGCAGATGACCGGGACCTTTTGTGGAAAGGTCGTGGAGAACGTTTTGCTTCATGCTCCATAGCCTTTTCACGACAGTCAGTACGGGGTGGAATCAACGTCCATGCCCGTACCGAATTGATTATCATACAGAATTCATATTGACTGCATTAAGTACATTGAGGAAGTTCTTCTGGAAGCTGAAGTCCCATTCGCTCCATTTATTGGGGAAAACGACGTCTTAATACATGATAATACTCGACCGCATGAGCTCGAGTGTCCAATTATTTGGAGTATGTAAGGATTACCCCAACGGATGTTTAACAAGTGTGTTAACAAGACGAAATCCAATCGCTTATTTTCTCGATCTGCCCTCCTTCCCTTCCTTCGAGGCCAGAGGAGGTAATAAGCATTATTAAGAGCAAAACTATGCAATAAATTATTATTATTGCGATACCTGGAACTTGGAGGTAAACTTGAATAAGCCCAATATTGTAGTTTTCAGGAACGGGGAAGACCTGCTAGACAGGAAAGATGGCTTTAAAAAACAAGAATTAATAAAAATAGTTTATAGCTTTAACTCCAAATCTGTCATTATAACATTTTAAATAAAAGAAAGTGAGTGTAAAATTTGCTCTGCATAAGTTTAATAAAATAATATTTAATCCATTACATTTAATAGTCTGATTGACCAAATTACTTCTTTCAATTAATTAACGTTTTTGTTTTGTTAATTATTCAGAAATCGTGAGATGCGGTCTGGTGTGATGTAGGTTTCAGAAAAACATTTTCTTTATCGTGCCAATATTTCGATCTTTATTGAGATCATCTTCAGGGCTCAAAGTGTTTGTCTTCTGTATAATTGTGCCATTCTTGCGTGTCATGTTGAGAGTCCTGAAGAAGATCTCAATAAAGATCGAAACGTTGGCACGATAAAGAAAATGTTTTTATGAAACCTACATCACACCAGACCGCATCTCACGATTTCTGAATAATTATCGATTAACGGTCACTAATCACCATACACACGTTTTTGTTTTGGTTGAAATGAAAAAGTTAATATCACCAGCAGGATTCGAACCCACCATTCGAGCCGAAGGTTCGAATCCTGCTCGCGACACTAACATTTTCATTTCAACCAAAACCTTACATAAAAAGGGTTAATTAATTGAAATACTATTTAATAATAAAATTCCGTTTTCTTCCAACTTGAAATTTTTAACAGCGTGTCACGAGCGTTACTGTGTTAGTCTGGGGACATCGCAGCTATTAAAGTGTGCAAATAACCCTTTATTGTATAAAGAAGAACCTAATATATTGTTTGGCAACAAACACACCTGATTATATCACTTATCTAGAATCTGGACTTCTCCCCATATTTTTGTTCACACTAAAGTTAAACTTATGCTAAATAAATAAATGTCTGAGCTTGTCGGCTAACAGATATCCTAAAATATTTTTAAATGAAATAATCAATAGAATGTTGTTTTGGTACAATGAACGCTGTGAGAATATTGAGTGTAATATCTCAATAAATGTCTGTAATACGTACGAAATGTACGTAAATTGACAGTTACATTTCGTTCTTGTTGAAGTTGTTGCTTGATGCCAACGTCGGTAAAATGTCGATCACGGAGTACATTCAATGAATAAAACAATAAAACGATCAGCTCTCTGATGAGGAGACCGAGGGCGACCTGGTACGTGCCTTTTTGCATAATCTCCAGTATCTTGGTCCCTTCTGACATTAGTTCTAGGAATGTTCAGCACTCTGGCCAAATACGTTTGACTTCTTTCATCTTCCAGCAATGCATGATTTTAGCCGAATCACTTAAAACCACCACTCAAACAAATTTGAAACTTAAAAATAGTACAACTTAAAAAAATCAAACCACCGGGCGTTAGAACGTAGCTTTACAGAAAAACAAAGAAGACTTGGCTATTCCAAGATTTATTTACAAAAACCAATTGTAAACGCAAGTGGGAGATTTTATTTGTGTTTTATTTACCTATAATCCTTTAAAACGGACCAAATATTGTTTTAAGATAATCAAAGGAAGATTGTCTAAGTGGCAATTAAAAACATTAGGGGTGGATACTTTTTTGCCTCTCAGTGCAACTTAAATAGTGAATTTAACTTCTAAAGTTTGTACCCAAAACCTAAATACACAATTGTTAATGGCTGTTTTATTAAACTGTCTCCAATGTAATTTTATATTAATGTTTCGTTTACTTAGATCTAATAAGATATGTAGCGAAATCTAAATTTTTTGCACATGATTCTAATTTATTGTATTTGTATTTCATTCTCATTTTTATTTTCATTTATTGATTCATTGTTTCTGTTTTTGTTTTAAGACACCTCAGACGGCTCAATAGTTTGAGTATGTCCAGCGTAGGGAATAAAGAAAGGAATGCTTAATATTTGACTTGTAATTGTTAATAAATACTTTTATTATGTATTATTAATAAATTGTTAGTTAAATTTTATAAATTTTTTTGCTTGAGTATATGTGGATTTTTTCAAAAAAAGACAACGCTTATAATTGCTGGTTTCTACCGTTCAATAGATTAGCATTTACAAAATTAGAAGGGGGTTCGTAAATCATATGTTTGCCAGGAATGCCCAATATTTTTCTTAGTAATCAGTGATTTAGTGGCAATTTTGTAGATTTAAAAACGATTCACGGACCAAATTCTCAAATCTGGATTTATATCAGTCCCATGCGATTGTTTTTTTCCTTCCTTTGTTTTTTTTTTTTTTTTGTTTTAAATCTTTTGTGATGTTAGGTGTATTTCCCCAGGGCTGTGAGTATCTCCTCTTTTGTAAAATTAACGCGTATCGAGAAGCATTGAATAAGCGAGGGGTCGCAGGTACCACTGGCCCATTTCCCCCTCGAGGATCTGTCCGAGAGCCCTTTATGCTAAAACGGAATGATTACGCTTTCATTGTCGTGGAAAACGCCTCCAAAAAAGGGACGAGAGCTAATGCCATGTAATTATAATTCCGTTACATGAAAGGTCAGTTCCCCCTGGTAAAAGAAATCGAAGGTGGACGCCGGGAAAA
Source organism: Cimex lectularius (assembly GCF_000648675.2). Classification (NCBI taxonomy): domain Eukaryota; kingdom Metazoa; phylum Arthropoda; class Insecta; order Hemiptera; family Cimicidae; genus Cimex; species Cimex lectularius. The sequence goes on from NW_019392696.1 coordinate 693,175, forward strand.
CAGAGGGAAAAATGTGAAGTCATCAGAACAGTTAATTTCGCCGACGTTCCAGTTTGTATAATGGGCCCTTCGTGATTCTGTTGTATCGAAAATTCTTTTGATATCATTATACGTTCTGGTTTGCTAAACGGCCGGTATCCCGTAGTAATAGCCCTCAATTTAGGACGGGCAACGGATCTTTTTTCTCCGATTAACTGCCTATTATGTTGATTGTTGATTCGAAATCTCGTTAATTACTATTTGCCCAATTGATTTCCTTCCCTTGTTTGGTAATATCATCCCTTTAGAGCTTTCGGAAGAATTTAGGAATTCAATTTAGATTCGCTGTGTTCACGATTAATACAGTGTAAAATCATTATTTAAAAACATTAACATTATTATTATTATCAAAATTTCTTTCTCCGTTTACGTGTATATTATTATTTTGAGATTAATTACAACTAACAGTTTAATGGCTTCGTTAAAACTCAGCCACCCAGGCTTTCTATTCATGCTTAAACCTAATTTTGTAAAGAAACTTTCAAATTCGTATACATGAACCCACAACCACCTAAATACAGAACACCCAAAAAACACAAGCAACACATACCAATAAGATCATCATAAACTGCAAATCTGTCCAACATTACTCAAAACGCACCTCAAACTAAACGATACACACTGTTTAAAAAACTCAACAGGCCTAATTAACAAAATCAAAGGTGTACAAATTAAAATTAACACTAAATTAATACCATTTGACACAACAAACTTTTATCCTTTTTTTTTTTTTTTTGCTTTGTTTTGGAACATTCAGCAAGAGTACGGACCTATGAAGTATCAAATTCCATTTTTTAGCATGACTAGAAATTCATAAAGCAATAAATAAATAACACGTAACGAGAGCAATAAAGATTGATCTACACAATAAGTACTAAGAATAAAAAATTTCGGTGCGAAAACAACAACAGCAAAGGATAACAACAACATGAATAAATAAAGGTGCAGACCTACCAAATAACAAATTACATTTTGACAAAACTAACAATTTGAAGACACAAACAAATAAATTAATAACAAGTAACAGATGCAATGATTAACTATCAACTAACTACAATAAATACTGCAGAATAAATACAGATCAAACGCTCGGGAAGCTAATAGCTGTCCTACGAGGAGGAGATCTCTGCCGGCCACAGAAAGCCATCCCCGGGGAGGCTCTCGTCCACAGTTTTACACAATTTAAAAGGCTACTGTTCTTCATAAAACGGGTGTTTCAGGAGGATGTGGATAAAAACCATTTACAAAAACCTATGGAAAAGTCCACATCCCCCCCACATCCCGGGGACTAAATGCCCAGCGCGTTTAGAGAGCCCGACCCGAAGACAGCCCCGCATCCGGGCTGAAACCCAAGGGGATTGAACCGACCTCTACCTTAACGATTTCACGTTTACACGTTGATGCCACTATTTTGTAAGAAGGAATATATGACCTGGTATACGTCCACTCTGTTAAGAGCAAGTAGGCTCGCCCAGCTGACAGGTTTGTTGATTTCTTTTGTGTTGTACAGATTTTCAAGGAAGTCTGTTTTGGTAGACTCGTATTCTGGACACTCTAAAATCAAATGCTTGATAGTTTCTGGTTGATCACAGGTGGGACAGTTTGGGGACGCTCTACGATTTATTTTGTGCAAATAAGCCCCGCAAATGTAGTGGTTGGTGCGTATCCGAGACATTGAAGGATAAAATTTTTTGCATCCGAAGTTGGATGTTGCAAACCATGGGATGGAGCGCAATTCTGGGTGTAGCGATTTGTAAAAGTTTCCCGCTGTTCCGCTGTTGTACCAGTTGCGCCACTCCACTAACCAGTGTTTGTTTAAGGTACGTTTCGCATCTGTCTTTGGCAGTTTTATGTCCTGGTATTGTCCGGCTGTTGTCGCTCGTTTGGCTAACTGATCTGCTATGTCATTACCCTTTATGCCACAGTGTCCTGTTAGTAAGAATGTTGTATGTGGCGATGCCGTAAGGTACAAACGATATTGACTATGCGTGTCACTAGATAGTCGCACTTTGAGTTGGGGTGGAAAAGTTCTAATTGCTTGATGGAGCTCATGCTGTCTGATACAATAGCGAAGCGTGTGCCCCTTAAGTGTCGCAATGTACTCCAGAGCGCAGACAAGAGCGTACATTTCGGCAGTGAAAATGGATGCCTGACTGGGAAGGGAAAACATTTTTTCCACCTTGGCTGAGGGGTCGTATATAGCGCAGCCTACTCGTCCTTCTAGTAATGATCCATCAGTGAATATTAATTGGGAGCCTGGTACCGCCGTTGTAATGTCTGCCATGAAAAGTTCGTTCACTATTTGTGGGGGATACTTTTATCCTTTAATCCCAGTAAAGGAAACGATGGACATAGTACAAAAGACACCACAATAAAACTACCTTAAATTCAATTGACAAATACATATACACACCAAAAGACAGATTAGGAAATGGGAACCCAACGTCACATCTCGCAGAAGTGTTTTTACAACATTTTGAAGAGAAATACTTACCCGAAATTATGACAAAACATAATATCACATATATACGATTTACTCGCCACAGTAAAAATCACCAACAACTGCGTACACGTCATACTGACAGACCTGAACCCACTACACGACAGCATAAAATTCACCACAGAAAAAGAAACAAACACGGTATAATTTTTTTGGATTTAACAATCACAAAAAGAAACGACAAACTACAAATCGACACAGAAAACCGACAGCACCAGACAGCACAAACATCATACAAGCCGATTCAAGCCACCCAACGAACACAAAATGGCAGCACTGAAATGCAAGACAGACAGGTTAAAATCAATCCCACTAACCAAATACAAATACGAAAACGAATTTAAAAATTACAAACCATAGCGATAACAATAACAGCTTGGTGTTTAGTGACTGTTTCTTAATGATTATTTGAAGATCGTGAGATGCAGTCTGGTGTGATGTGGGTTTAGAAAAACATGTTCTTTATCGTGCCAACGTTTCGATGTTTATTGAGATCATCTTCAGGGGCTGGGATTTATAAACATTGTTTAAGTCGTACAAATACATGTAGGATGTGAAAAAATGAATTTATACAATGCTAGAAATTCATTTTTTCACATCCTACATGTATTTCTATAATTTAAACAATGCTTGTAAATCCCAGCCCCTGAAGATGATCTCAATAAAGATCGAAACGTTGGCACGATAAAGAAAATGTTTTTCTGAAACCTACATCACACCAGACCGCATCTCACGATTTCTGAATAATAATAAACTAAACTCGCATTTTGAGACTTGACCAATATGCTAGACCATAAGGCAAAAAGAAAAAAAAAACTCGCATACAAAAATAAAACAAAATATCAAAACACACTAAAGGGAACACATTCACATACATTGGGAAAGAATAAACAAACTAACATTCAACAAAATTAAACATAAAAACCACTAAATATCACAAATACAATAGGAAAATTACTGAGACAAAACGTCGTTAAGACAAACCAACTACAACTAAAAAGAATATACACACTAACTGCGAATGAGGAGAGAAATACATCGGACAGAAAGGACGAAAATTAAAAGACAAACGTTTCAAATCGTTTAGGGACAACGACGGAAAATCAAATTTCACAATTCACCAGAATTCAGAAAGTAACCACGAATTATCTACAATACAAATAAATTTGAAGCTACTACACTACCTATAAAAAGGAATGAAAATGATGATACTCGAAAACTTAGAAATATATTTACATAACACAGTCAACACCAAAAATCTCATAAATATATAAATCAAGAATAACTCGCAAACATCATTCACATCTTTTAAAACAGTACACAAATTAAAAAGAAAATAGGTCCAAAGACCAACTAGAACAACAAAAACCTTAATCTATCAAACACACCTACAAATATTACTAATACTTCCCACATTCAACATCCAAACCTATAAGTACACAAATTAACAATAAATCACAAAAAATCGTTTACACAGTTAAAAACATTACTAAAATAAAAAAGAAAAAGGACAGAAGATCAAAAAGGCCGACTAGAAGAATCAAAAAGACCCAGACTTAATACATCAAACCCACCGACAAACTGCTAATACCTGACCTGCACAACCCGCACCATCGACTACCTCATAATTAAAACTTCACAAATATCACTCAAACACTGGGTGAAATGCCGAAACGTCACTGAACACACAAAAATCAGCGAGGATAAGCAGACCAGAAGTAAATCTCACAATTCAAACTTAATTTGCTTCATATTTATGCTACATAGCTTCAGCGTAGCGAAAATCCAGGGCAAATGTTTCAGTCATCAGAAATCCTGAGACAAACTACACTAATTGGGAAATAAAATTTCTACCTAATCTTGCTCAACGTTTACGCTTCTTTCGCAATAGCTTTGGAGTTCTGAATCAGGGATACTTCTTAAACAGACAAAACTTCTGCCAGGACCTTATTAGCATTTCTAACCAATTATATTTGTTCCCTCAAAGACTGAATGATACGAATATTTATAAAACGTCCTTCCAACAGAGATGTGGCATCAGGCTTTCTTGAGAGAATGAACAGGAGTATTCCTTTTCCTTGTTCTGTATAAATATTATGCTGGTGAGTCCTTATTCATGTCCTGATTGTAGGTTGCATTTTTTCCACGATTGTGGAGTTTGTCCAAAAACACTTTCTCCGGAGAAACTGTACCAACACCGCCAAATAGTGGCTATAGTGGAGGTCCTATGCCACTCATTGCAGAATCAACCAATATCTTGTTGGTTTGCGCCAATCTTTCTTAAATGCCCATTATTAAATGGAGTATGGTTAGGGATAGAGTAGTGCCCCGTCAGTAAACTGCTGCTCTTTCTTCTACTTCACTCTTACCGTGTCTTTTTTATACAATGCTTGTTGATAGTAGAGATCCCTAAAGGTCTGGAAGTTAATCAGGCCATCTTGAATAGCCAGTTTCTTTGAAAACGACTTGACTTCTGTCATCTGTTTACCTGTGTCACTTAAATAATATAGTGGCACTAGCGTCAGGTATGGAAAAAAAGTAAAAATATTTTGAAAGACAACCTAGTAGGGAAGTGTTATATACACAAAACTGATAAATGGGCCTCTTCTCAATCTCTCTCGTCTCCTTTTCTAAGATGCACGTTGAGAGCATGGATCCCTAAAGGTCTGGAAGTTTATCAGACTATCATGAATAACCACCAGGTTCTTGAAAGAGATGACGAACAACCAGACTCGACTTTTTCCGTCCTTCTGCCAGATTGTGGTACTTAAAAGGCATAGTGGTACCATTGTCAGGAATGACAAAAAGTAGGAAAATTATTAAAAGACACTCTTAGGAAAGTGTAGTTCACTCAAAAAAGATAAAGTAATCTTTTCATGCTTCCTTTCATTCTTGCATTGTGCTTCTCATTGCTTACTTACTTGTCTTAGCTTTTACGATTCCCTTCGGTAATGAGATCCTACAGGTCTAGGAAGTTTAAGGCTATCAATCATGAATAGCCACCGTTTCTTTTGAAGCGAACGATGAATACCCTGACTTGACTTCCGTCTTTCTGCCAGACTGAGGCACTTAATAAAAAAACAGTGGCGCCAGCGTCAGGTATGATGAAAAAAACGAGTCTTCAGCTTTCTTTGATTCTTGGAATATACGTGATTCTCATTAGTAGAAGGAAAAATGACGAACAGCCTGACTTGGCTCTTTACGTCTTTCTGCCATACTCTAGCCTGCAAGACCGTAGTGGCATAAGCGTCAGGTATAAAAAAAATAAAAATACAGCTTCAGGAAAGTGTTGTATGCACAAAACAAATAAAGGATGGATTGATGATTTTAAGAATTTCAAGAATCCAGTTTCTTTGCATTATACTCAAAAATGTTTTTTTGTAAGATAAGAAAATAAAAATGTTGAAGTTGGCCACTCTTAGGTTTTAAAATATTATCAAACATTTTAAGTGAATAACTATTATTAATAGCTATGCAATGGATATTACTACAAGTTTTATTTGTGATTCTGGTAAAACTGATGCAAGCTGATTGTCACACTTTGATCCGAAGCTAATTAAATTTTATTTTCAATTATTGAAACTATCGTAGTAGGAATGAACTGAGTGTGAAGTATGTGAATACAATTGCGAATGTTGACGATGCAAGTAAATCGATTCTCCGATCTTTTAAATTTTGATTCGAGTTAGTTTAAAAAATAAACTTTCAAAATCAACCGTTTTGTCTTTTTAATACCAACCCGCTAGAGTAGAAAACACGCGTGACGGATTCCTAATCATTTCTAAAACCGTGCTAAATCCACCGGTATGTTTTTCTTATGAGAAAAACGGTATCGTATTGACGGGTATGATAGAAGCCTTGGCCTAGTTTGCTGAGGCCCTCCGTGGCGCCAGGCAAGGCTCCCGTTCGCGGACCCAAGGGAGATGGGGTGGTATGCTGAAAGGCCAACCTAATCCAATATTCTATCGAGTGTGAATATCACACTATTTCGTACGATAATTGTTTTTTTAAAGGTTTTTTTATTATGTTTGTAGTGGAGTTTCAGTCTATATTGTAACTGCAAATGCATCGTTTTATTTTGTTCGATTCGAAATAAATTCTAGCATATTTTTTATGAAAGAATCTACATTATCTTTATTGGAAAGGATTGAACTAAACTAGATATTTCACAAAGCACAGGAAAAAGTTCATTTAGAATTTTGTACAAATTTCATATTTACATGGTCTATAATTATCAGAAATCAATTGGTCGATTTTTACAGTTTTATTGTGTAATTTCTTCATGAATCAAAAAGTTAATTTTTTTAAAATTTATCTTGCCTGTATCGTACATTGTCGTTATACATTGTTTTTTCCTTAGCTGTTGCTTTGATTATCGACTATTCTGTTTTTATTTTTTTAATTTACAAAAATTAGGTTTTAGAATAAATGAAACAATGGCAATTAAACTATGAATGGAATACTGTAATAACAAGACAATATTAACAATTTGGCAATTCAAATGTACATAAACACCGTATGAATATACTTACTGTGACTCACGATATTGATCAAATGTTTGCAGTACTATCAAAAATTCGTCCTAATCCAATATGTTTTTTTTTTATTCTAATCCTCAAAATCTTTCCTACCTGCATTGTAAACATAATGCAATCAGTCCTTTTTAAAAGTCTCATAAAACTACTTGATCGATTTTGTGAGTTTCAATCCAAGAAATAACAATTAATAATTAAAATCACTTCAACAGTGGTAACAATTAAAAATTCCTGCAGCATCTAAATTAGTAAATAAAAAGCGATTTTAATTTTTGTTGTCAATTTTGAAATTTGAATGTAATACAATATTTGAATTGTGATGATTTTACGGTGAAGCTGATATCGGAAAATATTCAGAAAGCAATTCTGGATGAGCTTCAAAAAGGAGCAAACCACCGTTCTTTGAGTAACAAATATGGATGCTCAGCAGGGACTATTAGTAACATTCGAAAAAATGAAGGTAACCCATGTGAGAGGGAATGAAAAGAATAGAGCAGTCGTAAGCGAAAATTCTCTGATGCCTTCAAGCGCGATATTATTCATTCAAGCGAAGTTGATAATGCCGTTCAAATACAACAAAAGCTTTGGTGGTTTGATAATATCGACATCAGTGCTGAAGGAGTTCGCCCTGTCTTGAGGGAAGCTGGCTTGCGAGGAAGGGCAAAAATAAAAAACCACTATTAGCAGATAGGCAAAAAACTAAGATTAGCAAAACAATACATCTACTACACTGAAAATGATTGGTCAAATGTTGTATGGTCTGATGAAACCAAAATTAATAGATTTAAATCTGATGGCAAAGTATAATTGTATGGGGATGCTTCATGACATGGGTGGTTTCATTAAGAAAATAGAAGGGAGAATATCTGCAGTCGACTATTTTGACATTTTAAAGTGTCACTCGATAGGAAGCCTTAGAAAGCTCAATAAACACAAAATGGACATTCTTTTCCAGAAATTATAAATGTACCGATCGTATGACAAAACATGGCTTTATGAAAATAGGTATAATTTTTTAGAATGGCCACCACAATCTCCACCTTTTAAAACCTATATCTCTGGGTGCTGCCGATGAGATCTGTCACTGATGTTAATCCTTCAGCATACACCATGCAGCTTTTGTGAGAAAATGTGACCAAGTGGAATCAAATCACACCACAACAATGTAAGAAGTTGGTACAAAGTATGCCAAGACGGATCTGTGCCATAATCAATGGGAAATGGAGCTTTACCAAATATTAAAAGTTAACAACTCATAATATTGATCAATGTTTTAAAAAAAGAAAATTTTTGTTCTTCTTAAAATTAAAAAAAAATGTTTTTTTGTAGTTTTTGTAAATTCACCTCCCAAGTAATATCTTAGTTAAGTAATGTTGAGTAAGTAATAAATTGTTAAGTAATATCTTAGTTAAGTTAGTAATGGAGTTGATATAACTAATATCAAATGATAAAAACATGTGATCTATTGTAAAGCATAGGCGATTTGATTAATTTTATGAGTCACTGTCATTGGTAAAATCGGTTTATTTGAAATACTTTATTTATATTTGCTAGTATTTTTGTGATACACATTTTTTATATACTACAGCATTTATTCCATATTTATAACTACCTAAAAGTTATAATGTTACAATTACTCTACAATTCAATTTATTGCTGTTTCAGGCAGCTACAGACCTTACAACTTCTCAGTTATTTTCCTGTCTTTCTCGCATTTTTACCCTTCCAATTTTTTTTTTTTTTTTCATATTTCTCCCAGTTATAATGTTATTTAATACAATGGTAGCAGACTCAGAATAATCCTCAAAGTAATTGGGGATACACCCCACATTCAAGCTAATAAATTACATTCACATACCAGACTTCTTTCAAACTACCCCAGAGTACGCAATGTTCCTCGGGGTGATTGGTGATAAGCCCCTCCATTCACGCCAATAAATTGCATTCACACTACCCCAGCATACTCAATATTCCTTGGGGTAGTTGGGGATAGGCTCTATCATCCTCACAAATAAATACCTTCATTCCAATAAATAACTCATATAAAGGTGTGTTCAATTAAAAATATTTATATCCCTGAAATATTAGATCAGCGATCTGTCATGCCTCTATGTCACTTATAACTTGTTCGGGATGGTTTTTTTTTTTTTTTTTTTTTTTCCCTCTCCACACAACGGGCACTTGCATGGTCTCACCCCATTATAAGGTGTCCATATTTAATATTGGTATGACTGTGCAACCTTGCAATAGGACCTTTTCCCTTCTAGGCCCAGACTTCAAGGACATTTTTTTTAAATTATGTATGACTTAGAAGTTATTTTCAGTTCTTTTAAATTTAAATTATTAAATTACGCATTTCACATATTTTAGGATAGGTGTACAATTTAATTTGTATTACAACTTTGTTTTAATCTCATTTACATCTCTGGAATAATTCATGATGCTGACCCAGCAGTCCTTTCCATTAAGATATCCAATTCACGTACTTACAAGGCACAGTAAAATTGTATAAATCTACTTTTTCATTCAAACATCAAATATCGCACTTTTTTCTTATTAATTTGTAACAAAAAGTGCTATTTTTCATTATGTTATTTATCCAAAAATTGTCTTCTAAAAGTGCCTTAACTATTACAATTTTTTGTTCGATTAAAACCATAATCTTTCAATTTTTATTATAACTGTATATTTGTTAAAATATAACTGTTTGATTTGTTCATCAGGAATGGAAGCATTAGACAATGGGATTAACTACTGGGAGGATGCTCTTGCTGCTTATCAAAACGGTACCGTTGGCCCTCTTTGTCTCACCGACCAAGAAGAAGCTCAGTTTGCATCAGACCTCCAACAGCTTTTGGAAATTGCTTACAAGCTGCAGAGAAAGTGCGAGCTTCTTTTTCTCGATCAGGTTTTCTGCCTTGTATTTCAATTAAGCAGTCACATTTGATTGTCTATAACTGGTCGATTTCATTGACAGAGATCTGTGCTTTTTCGTGCTGATGGGTCCATCCGAGAAGATTCCTTCCATGGTGATACCTTTTCCTCGGCTGAATCTTTTGTCTCCGCTCAGGATGAGGTAATGAATGAAAAATCTACACACACTGCATATAAAATTCCCATTTTACATTGAATTTTTTTTTTTTAATTTTTTTTGTATTTTTGTTTTTGCCTTTTATTTTGTTTTTAGGGCAGACAATCTTTGGAAGATGGCATAAGCTTCATGACTGCTGATTTTCAATAATCAACTGAGAATTCAATTTTGAGTTTAAACACAAATATACAACATTATAAAGACTTTTGATTTTTTTTTTAATATATAGGTTGCTAGTTAGTAATCTGGCCTTACACCATAAGTATAGATTCAGTTATTATTACTTACCATGAAATAAAAATTATTATGCAAATTTTACTTAAACACCAATAAATTATAACACATTAATTATAATGGATTTTTTTTTTTTATATATATATCAAGTATACATATTATACAGACATAGCGCTCAAGCTACTATTAATAAATACTATGTACATACTTTTTTTCAACTACAACATTTTTCATATTTAGAAAATTAGACATTTTGAAGAATAAAAAAAAGTACAAACACTGCATTACACATAATTACTCGAATTAATTTTTCTTTCCTGTGATACAGGTTTATTTATGTCGTTTATTTTAACTATTTTTAGTGAACTTTATGAATAAATCACCAACCTAATTATTACCAGCCATTAATATTATAATTTAATACTAAAAATCAAGGATAAAGTCAATTTAAAAGAAAAGAAACTTTGTCGAGTTTCAAAGAATCATCTACAGACTTTGAAAATACACTGAAAGACAAACAAAAGTGGTCCCTTAGTATATAAAAAAGTTAGTTTTTTTAATTTAATTTAATTTTTTTTATATAAAAGTATATTTAGAAAAGAAAACAAAGTATTACATTTTTACATTTTTTTTTTTACAAAATAATACTTGTAATGGCATGATCTAGTCGTCTGACAGTCGACCCTTACATATTTACATTCAAATAAAACTTAAATTAACATACAAATTATAAACTTAACATAAAATTATCTCTGCAATTCAGCGCATCTACAATACATCTATACAAACTAAACCAATCTTTCCCATTTAACAGTTCTATATACTCACGGAATGTCAAACGAGATCTGTGGAAGCAAATTAACCTAACGTTCTCCAAAGTTGGACAAACTGCCAAAAAATGAAACAAATCTTCCACCATTTTTAGTTTACATATATAGCATGCTTGGTCTCTTTCCTCCAGCCAAGGCTTAAAATTTAAATATAATAATTGACCTCTAGCGCGAAAAAAAACCTTGATCAAATTCCAGTTGTATTCCTTATACAAGTAATTGTTGTCCCCAAGATCGAAGTTCAATTTCTTGTATATTAAATGGTATGTAGAATATTGCACTTTTCTTAAACTGAGTTTCTACTGCCTGCAATAATTGTACTGCCCAAATTTTGAAATCTTTCGCATCTGTAAAATTTATACGAGAACTACAGTTCAGTCCGGAAGACAACACTTCCAATTCTTTAAACCAAAAAATTTTTTTATTTTATTATCTCCTGAGCGAAGAGGTAGGGCAAACGATCTTGTTTCAGACCCAAAACCCGCTGTATATAATTTAAATGACTCCAACGTATACACAAACAAAGGTTTTAAGCCTAATTCCAAATAAAGAAAATAACTTGGTGTATAATAGGGAGTGCCAAACAACTTCTTAATAAAAAACAAAAAAGTTTTTCTACCACTTCATACTGATGGTAGCCCCATACTTGTGACGCATAACACATCACAGCCCGGATCACATCAGAGACGGAATTAAAAACTTTAAATTTGCTTTTTAGAGGAACATCTCCTCTATTGAGAACACCGTTCTAGGTTATATTCAATGCTTGTTTAGCAACCCTAAGTTTATTGGCCAAATGCATATTGAAGGAAAGTAAAGGAGTCAACGTTACACCTAAATATTTGTACTCTTTTACTACCTCTATTCTTTCATTTTCTAAAAACCAACTTTCATTCTTTGATGGTCTACTGCCATTTCTAAACACCATAATCTTAGTTTTATTCAAATTTACTGACAAATTCCAAATTCGGCAGTATTCTCCCAACCTGTTTAACATCTTTTGAAGTTGAACTGGTTCAGTACTCATCAAAACCACATCATCTGCATAAAACAGTTTACATTTGATGCTCCGACAAACAGACCGCCACCCAAAAACTCGGGTAAATCGTTAATAAACAGCGAGAACAGAAGAGGGGAAAGCAGACAGCCCTGCCTTACACCTACTCTAGTTTCAAAGGTACTTGTGACCTCTCCCCTACACCACACAGCACTCTCTGTCCCGCTATACAACGACTTTAATACCTCGATAAACTTACTGGAGATCCCATAATTATACAGTTATAGAAAATTGCCATTCTGCTTGGCGAATCGAACGCCGACTTAAAATCAACAAAGCAGCAGTAAACTTTTCTACATTTTACAGATAATTTCAATTTTATAATGTTAGTTAAACTAAAAATATTATCCACGGCGGAATATTTTTTCCCAAATCCTGCCTGGCTCTCTACCAAGATATTATTTAAATTACACCATTTTTCTAATCTATTCAGTAGTATCCCCGTAAATATCTTAGAAATAGTGTCAGTAAAGGATGTTCCTCTATAATTACTGACAGTATGAAGTATAATACTTCACACCTTCCAATAAAGGAAAAATGATAGATTTTTTTTAATGATGATGGCCACCCTTAGTATTTTTAATTATATCTTCGGCAATCCTCCATTGATTATCTTACAACAATATTTGATCCATTTTAAAGAATTAGGATTAATCAAAACATAAAATCTCTCACGTGTTTACAATTGGATTTTGTAAATAAATCTTCGAATAGTCAATATCTTCTTTGTTTTTCTGTAAAGCTTGTATCTAACGTCTTGTGGTTTGATTATTTTAAGTTGTACTATTTTTATATTTCAAATTTGTTTGAGTGATGGTTTTAAGTGATATAGTTTCGGATAGATTCATAGCACTGTTGGAAGATGGAAAAAGGCTGAAGAAGACATGGCTTTTTACGTTCCCAGAACAACCAGTGTCTTCCATTGCTACCAAGATACTGGAGGCTAAGCAAAAGGCATGGATCAGGTCGCCATAGAGTCACATTTCAGAGAGATTATCATTTTATTGTTTTGAGTGTACTCCGTAATCGGTTGAAACTGGTGTTGAGATCAAGCAATGACTTCAACAAGTTAGAAATATCCAGTAAACAACAAAGAATAAAAATTATAACAATTGCAAGTATTTAATAAAAAAAATGAGGGTAGCCACTTTTTACCTCTCAGTGTATTATTAATAATTTACAAGATTAACACAATAACATTATTAATTAGTTTCATAGTCCTGTTGAAGGGGATATATTCCTCAAAAGCTTAAAAAAAAAAAATAATAATAAAAATGCTTAAAACCAATGTTTCAATGTTGCTTTTGGCTTTATTTTGATCTCAACCTCAATTGAGTACTAGATGAGTAGTAATAATAATTATAATCTATAACTCAACTGAGGATTCATCATATCATGGCCTTTTTCAACAGCATTGAACAACACGGATCTGAAGCAAAAAAGCCCTTAGGATGGCTTCAAATAAATTCGAAAGCTTAATTTGATTTACATTTGCAACAAAGCAGTAAAAAAACTCATTGTTAATTTTAATTTTTTTTCAGATAGCCGATCTGAGAGAATTTGATGAATATTTAGATTTTACAACAGACACCGAAAAACTTGCTCTTTATCAATCTGCTATGAAACAGTTTGAAGAGTTTGGCATCCCATACAGGTAAAATAATTCATTTACAGTGAAATAATAATAAAATTTATTAAATTTCCTCATTTATGTTTTAAAGATGTCTTCGCACTGAAATGGTCCACTGCAGTTCAGATTTGGAATACCTTGGTAAACTTCATTGTGTTCGTTTAGCATTTCAATGGATGTTCAAGAGCCAGGAAACTTGGAAATGGTTTGCAGACTCTGGAAGGCAAATACTGGCCGACCTCCTACTTTATGCAGATAAGGTTGTGTGATTAATAATAAAAAATTTCCAATGGTATGATCCTTTTTTTTTTGTTTATCGCAGGACCCTAAAGATTTTTTAATTGCATATGAAGAAATGCTCCATTTTATTTCTTCAGATGGTAAAATTTGGTCTGACATTGAGAAAGAACTTAGCCTGAAGGGAGTTAAGGCAATGACGTTCTATGATGTTGTACTGGACTACATTCTTATGGATGCTTTTGAAGATCTTGAGGTGCCGCCTTCCTCGGTCACAGCTGTTGTGCAAAACCGATGGCTATCTAACGGTTTTAAGGAATCGGTAGGCTTTTTATCATTAATTATTACATTAATTAAACAATGATTTTATTTTCATTTTTTGTGTGCAGGCTCTTGCCACAGCCGTTTGGTCTGTCCTTAAAGCAAAAAGAAGAATGCTAACTTTTCCCAACGGATTTATGTCACATTTTTACGCCATTTCTGAACAGATGTCACCACTGATGGCATGGGGTTTTCTAGGTCCGGATGACAATTTACGTGAAATCTGTCAGTTTTTCAAGGTAATCTATCAGGATATTGCAACATTATTTATTACTATGATCAACATATTACGTTCCAGGATCAAGTCATGGGATTCTTGATGGACACCTTCAGTTTTCAAAAGTGCAGGTATACAACTGTAGAAGAACTTGCTGAAGACGTTTTAAAGCATGTAAAGGATAGAGTGTTTAACTTAAACACAAAACTGTCAAAAGTAGATGTTGAAAACCAGTAGACTTTTGAAATGATATTATAGATTTTGCATTCCCGTCGTTTTGTACCCCATGTATTATTTTTAACAATTTCAAATTAAAACATTGGGGGTTGCTGTTACCATTGCAAAATTATATGAAAAATAACTATTCTTAATCAAAATGCATACCTATATTATAGAAAACGATAAATTCTCAAAACAAAATAAAATATAAACTATCCTAGAGTGGATAGTTTATACTGTATTTATTCAGATATCGTAAGATGCGGTCGGGTATGATGTTGGTTTCAGAAAAACATTTTCTTTATTGTGCCAACGTTTCAATCTTTTATTGAGCCCTGAAGATGATCTCAATAAAAGATCGAAACGTTGGCACGATAAAGAAAATGTTTTTCTGAAACCTACATCACACCCTGACCACATCTCACAATATCTGAATAACTATCGATTAACAGTCACTAATTTCTACACATTTATATACTGTATATTGGATATAGTACATCATAAGCATGAATAAGCCACATTGGTCCAATTGGTCTTCATGAATTTTTATTAACTACATAACTTGCAATTTGCTTCTAAGTGTATTGTTAATTGGACATTCCAATAAATTACTAGAAGAAGAAAATTTCAAATCATGCAAATTCCCTTATAATGTATTTTATATGGCTATATGTATAAGTTCACCATTGAATTGAACCAATTTATGTAATTAAAACAAAAAACCTAATTTTTATAATTTGTGCTATCATTCATTACATTAATTTCTGTTGCTTTAAATATTTATCAAGTTTTAAACAGCAATGACACTCATTGCTGGAGGATCAGATGAACAGGAATTTTTAAATGTCCAAATAAATAAATGGAAATCTTCGTAAGTTCCTACATCACAATTATGCATTTGATCCCCTTAATTAAATTTAAAATTTGTATTATTGTATTCCCGAAGCTTTTGTTTTGTAAGGGACTCTTTCTTGTATGCAACTTTAGTAAAACATGCTCCAGGAGTTGGTGCTTTTTTAAAACCCACAATTGAACATAATCGTCAGAGGAAAAAATTCAATCCCATTTAAGCTTTTATTAAAATCATTTATTGCAATTTTCTTTTATGATTCTAATGAACAATTTAGCTATTAAGCTTCTTTTTTTTTTGCTCCAACATACTTTAATGACTTATTTAGCTGATGACTTTAATCTTTAATTTAATTTGTTGCATTTGTGAGGAACAGTCAAGAATGAGGTAATTTAGAAAAACACCTTTTTCATTTTTTTGTTTTTGCTGATGTTCAATTTTTATTTGGGTCATCTTCAGGGCATAAAGTGTGGTGCTATTCTTGTGATGTGGAATTGTGAAGAATAATTATTCTGATAATTTAAGTAATCACATTTTATAAATCAATTAACAATGATAATAATAATGTATAGTATTTAGAGCCATAATTAAAGATTAATTGGAGATCGTGAAATGCGGTCTGGTGTGATGTAGGTTTTAGAAAAACATTTTCTTTAGTGCTCAAGTGTTATTGGCATTCTCAGTGCTCACAGTGTTTGTTTTTGTGTCATTCTTGTATGTGAGAGTGCCCTCTGACACATCTACACAGAAAACAAACACTTTGAGCCCTGAAGATGATCTCAATAAAGATCAAAACGTTAGCACGATAAAGGAAATGTTTTTCTAAAACCTATGTCACACCAGACCGCATCTCACGATCTTCAAATAATTACATTTGGTTGAAGTGGCTGGTTCATCTTCATGGGTCTAGGACGAAGGACACACTTGAGCTCTGTTGAGAGCAAATCTTGTGGTATGCCATGATCTGATTGAACAATCTCAATGACAATTTGGAGCCATTAAAACTACAAAATTAGACAGTACTAATCAGAGATGTGGTAAAATAATTGAGTCTCAGAACCTTCAAGTGCTGTGAAAATTCAACTATCGTTTATTCAACATAACTGCAGATGTTTAACATGGAATGATTTTAGTGTGAGTTTTCTCACAGTGAAATATTATTTTATTTTAGAACCATTGTGAAGTATTGGTTGAGATCTGCAAAACTTGATCATCCTGTCTGTCTATTTTTGCTAAATTTACTTCTGACATTGCCATCTTCTGTGGTTGGCCTGTTTGTAAGAATTACTGTATGTATAATCAACAGTTTAGTCATTCTTGTTTTGTATCTGTTGATAAAATAGCATATACCATAACTGGAGTTCGAAAAAAGGGTCTCAGATCTGCCCAGCCGAGATCTTGACCATGACTTAAAAAAAAAAAATTAATTATTTACTCAAATTTGTTTAATAAAAAAACTAATTTTAATTGAAATTGGACTGGTTTTCTTTATTTTTAATCTAAAGAGTATAAAAGGAATAGTAACACTATAAAGGTAAACAAATTATTAATGTTGTGTTTACATTTTAAGTGAACATTGTACGTACCTAGCTATTATGGAAAATAAAAAAAAATAAACAAAAATCATCTTTATTTAGTAAATAGCATTTACAATCATGATCACATGTTTACTTAGCTACAATAAAGAGATATTAAACCTCTCAAAAATATATATATATAAAGTAATCTTTCATTAAAAAAAACAAAGAAAACAGTATACAGAAAGAAAATACATACTGTTTTATCACTCGCCTTAAAACTGGCACAAATTATCAGTTCTCACTACTTAAAACCTAGAAATTAATAATAGAAACATTATAATAGAGTGACTTTACATTTGGTAATTCTAATGCTCTGGTGCATTTTTATTTTTATTCTATGCTTAAAATGACAAATAAAAAGTAAATAATTACAATTCCATTAAGGTATTCTGACCGAAGATTAATGTTTAAGATGAATATGAAGAAGCTGGCGGCTTTTAAAATCACAATTTTCTGGTTATACTTTTAATATCTCCACCCTGAAGTACCAGTCTTTACACATAATACCGGCAATTTTACATGCTGAGATATCCCCTTGCCTGGTTCCTCTTCCTTGAGTAAAGGTACGCAATGAGCACAGTGATAATCAACAAGGTCAAAGCGACTCCCACCAAGATGGGCACGAGATCGGGTGAGTCAGGTGCACAAGAATATGCTTTAAAAAAATATATAATAAAACAGATTAGTAACATTATGTTTATAGTATACCTACATACAATATTATTGAGCATTTGTGTTCCTTTTTTTCCCAAAAACTATAAAATGTCAGGATTTTACAAATATTTCAATAAGGAAAATTGATTTGACATACAAGCATTTTTGACTTATGAGCTCAACCGTGGAATTAACTCTTATCTCAAGGCATTCTGTATTTCTTTAAAATAAAATACACATTGCAACCGTATTGCAAGAAGATTATTTACTCTACCTCTACTAAATTACATAGTTGGTATGTGATTGGAAAAGTCTATAATAAAGTAGTTGCTCTGCTAGTTTTAAAATCAACTGTTCAACTCCAAAAGTCAAATTTTAATATGATCATAAGTTAATGTTAATCAAGGGTCTGCAATTCACGGGTAGCCATGATTAGTGTCAGACTCTTGGCGTGTAGTTCCATGGTAGTGGGTCCAATTCCCACATCAACCCTAGAATTTTATATTATGGAATTGCCCTTGTCTGGCTTTTATTATTGTTCTTTCTAATTTCTGAATTAATTTTCTTGAATTATTTTTACCAACTTCTACTGATATATCATTAAAATGGTCCAAAAAAAACTCTACTGAAGTAATTGTTGGCCCTATTGATTTTTATATTACAATGAAATCAAATAATACTGTTAAGATTATTACCTTGTTTAAAATCTGCAGTGGCGGCGGAATCGTTAAGATACGCCTGGAGATGGATGTCACTAAGAGAAATGGTGAGCGTGTTGTTTGGTGTTTTGATTTCGATTGGGCTAGAGTAAGAGCAACTGTAAGAAGTGTTTTCCTTTGTCTCATACATTGTTAAATTATATTTAGTTCCATTGTAGACTACGTCTGTAATAAAATTAAAAGGGTTAAAAACTGCTTTTATAGATATAATAGAGATTAACTAAAATTGTTAAAATACTCACTCTTGTTATACAGTTTGACTTCAACTCTGTTAATGTAATAGTTTTTAGAGGTGTCATTTTTCTGGAACCAGAAAGTGAGCATATTTGAGGAATTTGAAGAATTCGACTTCGTATCCCATGTCAGTATGAGAGCCTGCTGTTTACTGTCACAGAGTCCCGTCGCTATTGCATTCTTTGGCACATTGAAGACAACATCCTAAAAAAATATTTAATGTTTTAAAATAAGACACCAAATACAATATTTATATTGTAAATTAAAAGTAATTAATACAAAATATAAAGCTTTGATTTAATATGAATATTGAACGCTTTATTATACCAGAATCTGCTTCAACTAGACAGAGTTCTGGTAATGAAATCCAATTAAGATAAACTATCAGTTTTTAACACTGAAGCTATCAATGAGTGACTGGATTTTTTTTTACATGCCAAAATTAAACCAAATAAGTTTTAGAACTCACCCTATGTTCTTCTACCCTTTTCAGGTCCAAATTTATGTTCATCTTGGCCAAAATGCATACAGTTCCATTCTTTTCAACATCCCAGTCCCAAGTTTTTGGTTTTGGTGAAGTTGGGGTCGGGGCTGTGGAAGTGGCTGGAGTTGGGGTTGAGGAAGGGACTGTGGTTGTGGTTGGTGCTGGAGCATGGGTTGAAGTCGGAGCTGGGGTTGTAGACGGAGCTGGGGTTGTAGTCGGAGCTGGTGTTGTAGTCGGAGCTGGGGTTGTAGTCGGAGCTGGGGTTGTAGTCGGAGCTGGGGTTGTAGTCGGAGCTGGGGTTGTAGTCGGAGCTGGGGTTGTAGTTGGAGCTAGGGTTGTAGTTAAAGGGTGCGGCACAGGTATAGTTGGGTTAGGCTTTGTCTCTATTACTGGCACCCTACTGGTTACTTCAGTTAATTTTGTTTCTGCAACTCCATCTACAAAATAAAAACAAAATAATTTATTTTAATAAACACCATCCTTACCTCTTTCTCAAAAAGTAGTTATTTATACTAACAAAAATTGTATAATGATTTCTCTCTTTTCTGTCACTATTATAAACAAAATGTTTAAATAACAAGAAATACTGAATGTGAATAGAATATAACAAAAAGTACTTTCAACATTTTTAACTGATATAAACTTAATAGGTTATAAAAACATAATGACTAATAGATAATGTATTGGATTATCACATATCTAATATTTAAGTTGTTTTTACACAATTCATTTTTATTTTCCACGCAAAACTCACATTTTTGAACAATTTGATAAAGCCTAGCTAGCTCCAGTTCTTAGGTTAAGGCAGGCAAAATGAATGAAGCCCATGTCAAAAACCATTAAAACAAAGTGGATTTTTTCTTTAAATTCAAAGCAACACAAGCTCAGAGAGACTTTCACTACATTTATAAATGTGGTGCTGCTGATGCTCAAAAATAAATAAATAAATATATATATATATATATATATATATTTTTTTTTGTTATGTNTTTTTTAAGGGCTAGTGAATAACATCATGACACCTGACACTATTATTCTGCTCAATGCCCTGAGAATTTGGAGAACATAGGTGAATGAATTTTTTTACTTTTTGTTTGAACGTTGAATTCTATTATTTCATTCTTGCAACATTGTTACACAATATCAGGCTATTTAGTCAATTTCAATATTTTACTGGCTTAATGTTCAGTCAATCCATGAAATTAATTCAACAAATTGAGATTTAAGTTGTTATAATGTGCATTAAAAAAAATTTAAGCTTTAATTATTAGGAAAAGTATGGTTGAGTTGAAAAATTATTGTCACAATGCGGGATTCAAACCCATGACCTCTGGATCATCTGACGCTAATTTTTTCAACTGAACCATACTTTGCATAATAAATAAAGTAATCATTACTTTGATCAATTGGATTGAATAAAAACATATTATATATTTCTTTTTAAGGAATGGCATTCAATAGAACTAGTGTAG
The DNA here is from genome assembly GCF_000648675.2 of Cimex lectularius. Taxonomy (NCBI): domain Eukaryota; kingdom Metazoa; phylum Arthropoda; class Insecta; order Hemiptera; family Cimicidae; genus Cimex; species Cimex lectularius. The sequence continues at coordinate 714,078 of NW_019392696.1, forward strand.
TAGAAAATGTAGAATTTATTAGGACTCTTTTATCAAAGTTTTTTTGTAAATCAGTTTGCCGATATATTTACTAGCAAGTCAAAGTCCAACCTTAACATATGCACACAAGGGTTAATATTGTTTCCAGAATGGACAAATTGAAATGTAGTTTTAACAGAACTTATTTTTAAATGGAGAATGATAAGGTTTCTCCCAACGTCATTATCCATAGGAAGGCCCCAAACTCGGCATGTTAATGAGATCATCAAGATCTGTGAAATATTTTTATTTATTTATTTACGAGGGTATTTCAACTACGAGGTTATACGAACCCTCAAGGGTGCCGGTGTTTTTACATCTGCAAATCACTAAGACCATCAAGCTAAATTTTGTCAGAATGGGACCACATCGAGAATTAGAAATGCTTAAAAATTGTGATACCCATGGAAAATAACAGATAATAAGCTCAGAATGGTAAAATCACAGAAAAGCTTTTCCCTTATGAGTGCATATGAGGCCCTCGCATGAATTCTCAAGACTGGATCAACTCTCCTAAACTGTCAATGTGATGGATGTTTAAGTGTGATACATATTCTATGCCCTCCAAATTGTTGCCATTTCTTATTTATTTATTAATTTTTATAACCGAAACCTGACGATTCAACAGTGAAGTCTACAATGTATGAATAATTTTTTAACAAATAATTTTATGAAACATGTTTTTCAATCATCGTCTAGTTTTATGATTCAAAGACAGTTGTTGCAAAATAATTTTTTTTTAAAATGCCAAAAAACCAATTGTATGAATTTGATCTACTTTTGTATTGGTGCATGTGATGATGGGGGGGGAGCCTCTTGGTCTCGGGCAAATACTTTAAATGTATACTAATAATTAATTAATAATAATATTAATAAAATAAACAAATTTCTGTGGAATTAGTACAATGTTATGTTATATTAAATGTAGAATTAATTACATCAGCAATACTATATCAAGAGCACTATCAACAGATGGCTCCCCCAGAGGACGTCGTAATAGGACATCTTCATCCAATTAAGGATAGGCCATGCAATGTTAACACACTGAATTACTTTTGGGCTCAAGTACGTGTCTGGCATGTAAAAAGGTTGCTGGATGTGTTCCAATCGGGGGTGCAATTCCTTGGCTCTATATAGAGAGTGTGTAGGGATGCTTTCCGATATGAGAGCTTCAACATGGCATAGAGTATCTTCAACGACGATTCTTGGAGGAAGCAGGGTTGTTTTATTGTATATAGTAAGGATAATTTGTGTTCCTAGTGTGTGCTCGGATTGAATATACTTAATACCCCAAACTTAATTAGTTTTCAAATACAAACTCATTCATACTCTTAAATACATTCTTTCCTATTTACATATAATTTACTCAGAGTCGTGGAGTACTCGATATTACTAACTACCTAATTGAGGGTCCATGAAGTATTCAATATTCTGCCATTGGCCCTCTCACACTACATTTATGCCAATAAATACAGGGTGAATTGCTACTCGTGCTACAAACTTCTCCAGTAGATTCTTCACCCTAAAATGAACAAAAAAGTTCATATTGTCCATGGTCCGATTCTCAACCATTTCAGAGTAATTTCGCTTTTTATCGATTTTGAAAGATATCACGTCCTGGCGTCGGAAAATCGTGATATCTTTTAATCTAAACATTTCTCTGAAAATCTAATAGCACCGTTGAAATTCCCGTTAATTTTTCAATAAGAAGATGACGGTGGCAAAATGTTTGGGCTAATTTTTTGTGTTTTATTTCAGCCAGAACTACAAAAAGAGTGGAAAATTGTGTAAATCGGAAAGTGTATAAAGTAATCCAGAGTTTCTAATTTTAGTCTCAGAAGGCAGCAAATTTGAGGAAAACTACCTGATTTAATAACGCTTCCAACGCACTCGTCATTTTCTTATTTAGTGGTTGTGAGACCAAGATGTTGATGACAAAAAGAGAAAAAATGGTGGTTCAAGGATTGCTAATGTTTGAGAGTGACTTGCTACTCGTGCTACAAACTTCACCAGTAGATTCTTGACCCTAAAATGAACAAAAAAGTTCATATTGACCATGGTCCGATTCTCAACCATTTCAGAGTAATTTCGCTTTTTATCGATTTTGAAAGATATCACGTCCTGGCGTCGGAAAATCGTGATATCTTTTAATCTAAACATTTCTCTTAAAATCTATAAGCACCGTTGAAATCCCCGTTAATTTTTCAATAAGAAGATGAAGGTGGCAAAACGTTTGGGTCTTTCTTCCTTGACCTTCTAGCTGTTTGTAAACTTCTTAAGCATTACATACTAAATGGGCATTAAATTAAATTAAAAAATTTCAATGGAATTATGATTTTGATTCTCTCTAAAAATTAACGGGGATTTCAACGGTGCTTATAGATTTTAAGAGAAATGTTTAGATTAAAAGATATCACGATTTTCCGACGCCAGGACGTGATATCTTTCAAAATCGATAAAAAGCGAAATTACTCTGAAATGGTTGAGAATCGGACCATGGACAATATGAACTTTTTTGTTCATTTTAGGGTGAAGAATCTACTGGAGAAGTTTGTAGCACGAGTAGCAATTCACCCTGTATTTATTGGCATAAATGTAGTGTGAGAGGGCCAATGGCAGAATATTGAATACTTCATGGACCCTCAATTAGGTAGTTAGTAATATCGAGTACTCCACGACTCTGAGTAAATTATATGTAAATAGGAAAGAATGTATTTAAGAGTATGAATGAGTTTGTATTTGAAAACTAATTAAGTTTGGGGCTGAAATGATCTAGCTGTTGATAGGAGCCCAACCTTAGTCAGTACCTGGACGGAAGTCGGACCTCGGACTGCCAATACCCAGGGTGAGTGATCATCGAGGTCTGCCAAAAATTTATTGTAAATTACATAAAAGCTGGAATTTCCGATGAGCTGTGAGAAGCGATAGACTCGACTCTGTTGTGTATATGCACTTTTTATATATGATTGTTCCATTCACAGATTTGCTGTTTGCAACAAATGTGTAAATTGTAAGTAAAACCATCATTTACAAAAAGTGAATCATTTCTAATTTATGTGTACATGCATGTGCAGACTTTTGAGCTTATATAAATCAATAAACAGTCATTAACAATGCTAGATTATAAGACTCCTTTAGCAGTTTAAGACATTCTATTATCTAATAACGACCACTACTCACGAATCCAACAAATTATGAAACCACCGGTCACTTAGAAACACACTACTATCCTTTTCAATTATTATTCCATTGTGTTTGTCCTCTTAAATGTAATTTGCTAAAATGTTTGTACTGAATCTTTATTAAGACTATCTATTTAGAATTATCAAAATGATGATTCACACTAATGCTTTTTACATGATATAATTTTTTTTTTATCTCGTCTATTTTGAATTGTGCCAGTCGAAAATGGCAGATAAACTGTTTTCTGCTTTTGATCAGAATTTGTGGCGATGCCTTGCGAGTCTAGGACCCCTTTAATGAAGAGAGCAGGGCAACCCCCCCCCCCCATAAAAACTGAAACTATTTGTATCTTTAATAAATCAGGTGAATGTAAAAAATTAAAATATTTCTCTATATCCCCATCATTTCCAGATATCCAAGCAGATTGCTTGATAATAAGCACTGTCCTCAGTACTTTATTGTGACCACACAAACAAAATGTTTCACCATTAAGTGTACCACACATGTTCCACATGTTGGACTAGGCAGTCTCCATGTGCCTGCAATGCCCTATTCACAGTCTGATCAAAACTGTTTCCTCGGTCCTTTTTCGACAAGAAAAAACCATGGTTTGGTAGTAGCTTTGATTTCCTTCAATTTATTATTTGTTACATTGTCCACCTTTCTTCCCATTTTGAATATATATATAGAATATATAATATATATATAGAGTAAGTTGCATAGTCGGATGTCATTTCATATATATATATGAAATGACATCCGACTATGCAACTTACTCTATGTTGACACCTTCCTGAAATGCTTTACTAGCAGTTTTCAAAAATTCAAATAACCCTCTGCCCTCCTTGCATCCTTTGCAGGCGACAGCGTGTTTTCCTCCGATTCTGCAATTGCCTCAGAGGAGATCCAGGCACATGTCTATCGAAT